>NC_092197.1:1065000-1067500 GCF_043641665.1 Enoplosus armatus
GGACAGGATTTTATAATCCGTGCACAGCAGAGAGACCGGTCTCCAGTTCTTGAGGTCCTGTAGGTCTCCCTTCTTGGGCAGCAGAGTGATGACGGCCCTCCTGCAGCTCAGAGGTAGTCTCCCTCCCTGGAGACTGTCTGTCAGGACCTCGAGCAGGTCTTCTCCTATTTCAGACCAGAAGGACTTATAGAAGTCCACAGGAAGGCCGTCCATCCCCGGAGCTCTGCCGCTCTGCAAACTCGCCATGGCTGTGAACAGCTCCTGCAGAGTTATGTCTGCCTCCAGGTGACGGTTTGCTTCTATACTTACCTGAGGGAGACCATTGAGGAAACTGCTGTGCACATCTGGATTATGTGACCATTCACTCTTAAAGAGGTCTCTGTAGAAACCGGCAGCAAACTTCCTGATCTCAGACGAGTCTGAGATCTCCGAGCCGCTACCCGATCGTAAAGCATGAATGATCTTCCTTTGTCCATTTTTCTGCTCCAGCCCAAAGAAGAACTGAGAGGGGGCATCCATCTGCGAGATGTTCAGAAAACGAGACCTGACCAGAGCTCCCTGTGCCGTAACGCCCAGCATGCTGGCTATGGCCGACTTTTTGGACTTGAGGGAGTCTAAAAGCCCTCGATCTCCTGTAGACTCTGCTAAAGTCTGCAGTGCTACTACCTCCGTCTCCAGATCCTTCATAGACCGGGTTATGTCTCTAGTGACATTGCGAGTGAACTGCTGGCAAAGTTGTTTAATTTGCACTTTGCCAAAATCCCACCACTGCTGAATACAGCTAAAAGCAGGTTTGCTCTCTCTGTGGGAACACCAAAATAATTTAAAAGCAGTTCTAAAAACCTGGTCATTTAAAAGAGCCGTGTTAAAATGCCAATAGGCGCTATTTAAACGAACATTCTTTATAAAAACAGAACAGGAGACAAGACAGTGATCAGAAAAGCCCACAGGCTGAATGTGACTTCTCTTAAAAATGTTCACATGGTGATTAAAACAATAGAGGCGGTCCAGTCTGGCCAGAGATAAAACATTTCCTCTTGAGTGACTCCAGGTGTACTGCCTGTTATTCCTGTTAAAACCCCTCCACACATCAGACAGCTCATGCGTCTCAATGAGCTGCCTGATCCTGCAGGACGAGGCAGGATGAGGCTCAGGATGATTCCTGTCCAGGTTCGGACTTTCTGTGCAATTAAAATCACCCCCTAAAAACAAAAAATCATCGATGCTACAAGCTCTGACGGTATCAGATAAAATGTTTAAAAATGCCACCCTGTCCACCCCATTGGTGGGCGCGTAGACATTTAAAAACACTAACTTTACCTTTTCAAAAAGAGCTTTAACTTTCAATAAAACACCTGGAATAATTTCTTCCACTTCGTAGGAAACAGGTAAAAAACTTCTGGCAAATAAAATCCCCACTCCTCCACTGCAGCTGGACTTGTGGCTTAAAATGACACCCCCATTAAAAGCCCTCCTCCAGTCACTCTCATTGTCTTTGGTGCTGTGGGTTTCCTGTACAAACATCACGTCCACTTTCTTTAACTCCATTAGTTTAAAAAGAGCAGCTCTCTTAAGATCAGCCCTGGCTCCATTCAGGTTTAAAATGCTGATGTTAAAATCACACATGGAGATAAAAGAGACGACAGTGATGAGACCAGTCAGTAAAACAGAGAGGCTCAACATCTTTTTAGGAAACATCTTCATCAGTATTGACTTGTGCTTTCACTCTCACTATCAGTTTTCTCAGTCTATATATTTCCTGATCTGTGAGCAGCACCTCACCACATGTTCCTGACTTTCTGGTCAGAGGCCTGGCTGACTTCACGAACAGTCCGAGATCTGAGAAGTGATCTCCGACTATCGGCAGCCGGGCTCCTTTAGTTCGCTCCAGAAAAGCCTGGATGTCAGCAGGAGAGTAAAGAGTCTGTGTATCATCCTGAGTCAGAGAGAAGTCGCTCTCTGACTCCACCGACACTTTGGCCTCTTTGGTCACTTTCTTTGCTTTTGTACTTTCCTGCACAGAGTCAGCGCTTTTCCTTTTCTGATGTATTTTTAACATTTCTTCATCAGACATCTCCTCATCCTCTATGAACTCCTCACACACATTCATCCGTTCATCAGTCTGACTTCTTTCACACTCAGTTTGTTTACTTTGATCATTTCCCAACACGTTTTCTTCCACTGTCTCAGTTTGCTCTTTATTTCTTTGTTCATTAAAATCTTTAAACTGCCCCACACCGCAGGAGCACGCGGGGGGGTCGCCGCCCGAGTCCGAGCGGACTAAGTGTCCCTCTGCTCCGCATCTGAAACACTTCATCGACTCCGATGAAGCAAACACCAAATAACTAAACCCCTCCACCTTGAAATGAACAGACAGGTTCAGGTCGTGTGCGGTGTCCTTCAGGATCATGAACACCTGCCTCCTGTGACACACCACATGCTTCAATTTGGGTGATTTGCAGCCCAGAGAAACCATTTTTATTTGAGAAACCAGCTGTCC
>NC_092197.1:1075000-1132500 GCF_043641665.1 Enoplosus armatus
TTTTGGTCTCCTCCACCTCCCGAGGGGAACATCTGGCTCTTCAGCTGCTAAATGCTGCACTGTGTTCAGCAGCTGGTCTCTGGTGATTCAGAGTGTGAAGGTGTCACCATCCATATATATAGTTCGACATTTAGCAAAAGTCCCTGTTTCCGGTCTTTGTGCTAAGCTAACTTGAGCTAAGCTTACTGCATAGACGTGAGTGGTATTGATCTTCTCATCTAACAATGAAGTCAAGACGAATGAAGCTTATTTATTTCACAAAATATCAAACGTTTCCTCATCAAGGCAAACTTATGACATGTCTATGTATCTGTGTGTGTGTGTGTGTGTGTGTGTGTGTGTGTTGCTCACTAATGAGGACTTGCTGTCACTGTATTGATCCGGCTCTTATATGTTCTGTCTGTCTCTCAGAGGCCCAGCCAGTCTACATCGGTGTTCCAGATTCCCACAGACGGAAAAGGCGCAGACATCATTCGTACGCCAGCGACACTGACCGTGACACCCGGCACACACACTACGACCACCACACACACCGTGAACACTCGCACCGGGGATATTACCACGACAGAGAGGAGCACTACGAGGATGACGAGGGCAGCTCAGAGCGCCACGAGCACGCCGACCCCTCAGGTATATGAGATAATGTCACTGTTCACTGGAGTGTCCTGAAGTCACTGTAATAAACTTTTTGAACAGGAACAGAGAACAAAGAACAAAGCAAACTAAACAAAAACACAGAAACATCAGAAAACTCATGCAGGTAAAACCAGAGGAGACATAACATAAAATGTTTATAGCAAACAGCCCAACCAGACATACAGCAACACATCAAGATGACAGTCAGCACCAGCGTGTCTTTACATCCAGCATCAGTGTTTTTACAATTCTTGCTTTCTACAATATCTGCACATGGCAACTACAGCGTGGTCAAAGCTTGGGGGAAGATCACGGTTATGTCAAATACACTGTGGTGATCCAACAGGCCGTTAGTTTGAATCAGTCTGAGGCTCTTAGACTCTACTTGTTTGTTCTGTTGTGTCTAAAACGTTCATGTTGTGTGTTGTAATGAACTTTGTATGAATGTTTGTTTACTCGAGAAAAGCCTCCCGCAGAGCTTCAGGCCAGACTGAAATATCTGATCATCTGTGAGATGGATCGTCATTTAATTTTGTGCAGATATTCATGATTTCCAGACAATGAATCCTAACGATGTTGGAGATCCTCTGACTTTTCCTCCAGCGCCACCATGAGGTTGACGTTTGTGGTTTTTAGGTGAAATATCTCAACAGTTCAGACGTTAATGTTCCCGTCTGGATGATGACAATAACTTTAATGTAGCGTCGTCATCGAGTTACCTGCAAAACAACAGACATTCCCATCAGCCTCAGCTGTGCTTCATGTTGAGTGCTAATTAGCATTAGCTTGGTGGGCCGCCCCTCCTGCAGCTTCAAGGACCAAATTCATTTTCAATAGAAGGCTTCTGAGCAGACTGGATGTGTGTCGTTAGGTAGAGAAGTCAAAGCACCGCCTGCATTAAAAGTGTGCGATGAGGTAGAAGTTGCTGGTGCATGTATGTGATGAATATCTTGCAGCGTGGTCCCTGTTCCCAGGGGGGGGCCATGAAGTCTGAAGCCTGTAAGCTGATTAGAGCTGAGGAACTCCAAGCAGGGAGTGCATGTATGTGTGTTATTTGGAGCGTTTTGTGTGGTATGCTTTGTATTTTTGCTGATTCCAGTCAGGGTTCACCCTGAATGTGTTCACCAAACACACGACCTGAGGGGGGGGGGGCAGTCAGAGGCACTGATGCAGGACTGTGCAGAGAGTAGAAGTTATGTTGCTGAGGAATCCTTGCTTTGCTTGTGAGTGTGCGTGGTATCTGGGAGGAGAGTGCTAGAGGGCCCTGTGGTGTGTGTCAACCCTCTTAAAGCCTCTGGCTCGTTGCTGCTTTGGAGATTTCAGTGGATTTCTGCCACAGCTTAGAGAAGAAGGTTCAGGTCTGACCGCTCAGACCGAATCATACATGGCTAACTGAAACAACAGCTGGCTGAGGAATAAAACTCAAAGAGGAGAAACAAGCGGGACGCATGTGAGAAGGAGTGAAAGTGTCACTTCGCCCCTCTCGTGGTGGAGAACGAGGAGTCGTGAGCGAAGGACACTCGACCTCGACGAGAGGACAGGAAGCGAGACGCAAACCTGAGGATCTCTCTCCAGATACCTTCAGGTCTCACAGTCTCTGGTCAGAGGATCCAGTGAGCATGCAGGACCCCGGGGTGTCTTTCCCCTCCACTATGGCCTCCCGCTGGACCCTACCTGGCTCCCAAATAGGTAACGATGGCACAAAGGAGGAGGGGAGGAGCCTGCAGAATGAGTAGATACATGCTGTATTATAGTGAAGAGCTATGTAATTCCAGTATCGTTGCATTTACTTCATTTTTCTTGGTTAGTAAGAGGAGGATCTTCTGTGCTGGAACATAACTTTAGTTAAAGTCTGTTGATTCACTGGTCAAAAAGTCACTTATTTAAAGCAGCATCCATTGGAACAAGCTGAAGTCACCATCTCCATATTACAAAGTCACGTGTTAGCAGACAGTGATGCATTCACATCCAGTCTGCAGCTCTGTCAGCTGTCACCAGGTCACACACTGAAACTCTAAACACGTCAAACTGATCACCAAAGCATTGATCGGAGCCTGATCCTTTGCAATATTTATTAATCAGCCACTAACACACACAAGATAAGACTGCGACTGCAAACGTTTACAGTAAACAGTTTATCTGTTGTGTAGCTTTATGTAATATGCACAGGTAAAGAAGTACTAGTACTAGTGTGTATTTGTGTTTTATCAGTGGACCACAAATGATCTGAAACAGTGCAAACATAACACATGATGATCTCCCTTCAGCTGGTCAGAGATCAGATAAGAAAGGGCTCCTAATGTGACCCGAGCTGATGTGACGGAGCAGAGAGGGATGGAAACAGCAGCTGGAACATTGTATTGTATTACAATTAAACAGCACGCAGTTAGCAGAGATTACATAATGTGTGTGTGTGTGTCTGTGTGTGTGTGTGTGTGTGTGTGTGTTCATGTCTGTAGGTGTTGACTGTGAACATCACCGTCACATGAGGCGTGTTGTTAAAACTGGAACCATTCAGATCTATGAGTTCATGTGTTATTGACGGATGACTTTTAGCTTTTGGATCACAAGAAGGAACGAAGTGACAGGAAACTGGAGAGACACACACACACACACACACACACACACACACACACACACACACACACACACGCACACACACACACACACACACACGCACACACACACACACACACACAGTGGTGGGGTGCGAGTGGACAGCGCCCCCGGGCTCGGGTGTTAATGGGATTGATCTGCTCAGAGTAAATTAGAAAAAAGGTGCAGGCTGATCAGACGTCAGATCATTAGAGACGCTGACTCTCTTGTTGTAATCAGGATTGTTCCGATCAGAAGAAGTACTCAGATCTGCAGTACTATGTTATATATTGTGATGAGTTGTGTACTTATATTATCCCAAATGTTTCCAACAATGTTCAAACCAAAAGAAATCTGTCATTTTATTCGAGGTAACGCTGTGTTTCATTTGTCAGTGGCTTCATATCCCCTTTAAAGTAAAAGTACTCATTATACAGAGTGCTCCATTTCAGAATAATATATATTATATTACTGGATTATAATTACTGATGCATTCACTTTAATGTTGCAGCTCATTTAATGACTTTATAAACTGCTGGGTAGCTTGTGGATCAATAAAGTTTCATTTTAATCTATAATATTACGGCATCATTTATTTGCTGATTTGCTGACAGTACTAAAGTAGTAAATGTACTGTCTTTCCACCACAGCACACACACCCCCAGCTTTGTGAGGCTGCACTTACACACAGGGTGGTTTGAGCTAAATGCTAATATCAGCATGCTAACAGGCTCCTAACATCCTAAACTACTCTACAATGCCTCCAGAAAGTATACTTGGATATACTTTGTGAGCAGCTGAGGATGAGTCATTCGTTCTGCAGGTATTTGGTCATAAACCACATGTTTCAGTCAGGACCAAAAGTGTCGACCTGCTGGTGGCGCTAGAGGAAAACTCAAATCATCAGGGTTCATCCTGAGGGGACCATGAACATCTTAACACTTTCATGACTGGCCCTCCAATCATCCTCTACTTCAGTCTGAATCAGAGCGGTGGAGCCACGCGCCACTAGCTAGGCTGGACATGGAGTTTGTCCTGAGGGTGGCGCTCGAAGGAAACACCACGTGGCCGACTTTCTGCTGACGAACGTTGTTGGTTATTTTTCTCTCTGGACCAAAGTGTCGTTAACATCTCATGTTCAGTGAGCTTGTTGTAACTTTTATCTTCGATTGTTTTACGTAAGTTGCTTCTGACTCAAATGTGGATTTGATGGAAATCTGAAACTGTCTCTTGTTTGGCCTCCATGTCTCAGTGTCTCCTGCAGCAGAGCGGCTGCGCCACATGCTGGTGGAGGACGACAGCACCCCAACGCCCACAATATTCACCGAGATGGACACACTGCAGCAGGAGGGGGGCGAGTTAGAGTGGAAGGAGTCTGCAAGGTGCCCACACACACACACACAAACATGCAGGCGTCAGAGCTTCATTAGTTCAGGATTTGGGGTCGCGTTTGATGGATTTAGAGGTCGAAGGTCACATGTGAGACACCATGAGAGCTGGGGGACAGGACTTCAACACTCCATGTGATTAAAGCTACAGTTTAAATTACATAACAGCATCCTGCTGGTTGGCTCTCCTGAATCTGGACAATCAATCATCCTGTCGCTCTTTCAATAATCAAACAGCACCACTTCATTTGTTGAATTCCAACCCCCCCCCCCCCCCCCCCCCCCCCTTCCCCTTTTCTGTAGGTGGGTGAAGTTTGAGGAGAAGGTGGAGGAGGGAGGAGAAAGATGGAGCAAGCCTCATGTCTCCACGCTGACCCTCCACAGCCTGTTTGAGCTCAGGACCTGCCTGCAGACAGGAAGCATTCTGCTGGACCTGGAGGGCTACTCACTGCCACAGATCGTGGGTGAGTCCAGCAGAACGTCTCAACATCAGAAATTGAGAAAGAAATGAAAGAAAGAAATAGCAAAATATACAATAAACTTCACACAAACTGAATCGAGCTAAACTGAAGACAGAGGGGAACATCTGTGATGGCTGGTCAGACCATTTGTGAAACAAACGGGTAACACAAAGACAAACTCTCAACTACAAATAAAACAAAACCAGGCACTTCAGGTCCATCAGTGTAAGTACTTCAACCTTTAGCCAAAACCAAAGCACCAACAAACTGTTACAATCAAAAGAAAAACTCCACAAATACGCAAAATAAACTGAGGAAGACGTGTCATCATTCACCTGCTTGCTGCCGTGTGTTCAATGTGAAGGTAACGTGCAGAAAGTCACTTTGAAGTGGAATCTTCTTTTGTTTTTTAACAATAAGAATAAATCAAGCCGGTAGAACTTGTTTGAACACAGTCGCTGTGATTGGCTAGTTACATGCTAGCTAACCCTGATTGGTTGTTTGATTCAGACCGGGTCCAACAAAGGGGCGGGTCCTCTCAGACATAGTTCAAAATGAGTTATTTCAGCCAAAATTAAAATGAAATAATATTTCTGAATGTAGCTTTAACGCCGAGGAAGCAAAAGGTTTTATACTCCTTCTGTTCTTTCAACCCTTATTGAGTATATTCCTTCATGTAATACTTCAAATAATGACTCTGTAGTGTAGCTGCTCAGCATCGCCCCCCCTACATGTCCCGTTCAAATGTCAGTGTAAAAATGGTGAACTTGAACTTTGCCTCCAGATGAGATCGTGGATCGGCAGATAGCTGACGGTCTCATTCCTCCGGACCTGAAGGAGAAGATCAGCTTCGTGCTGCTCAGGAAGCACCGACACCAGACCAAGAAGCCGATCCACCGCTCGCTGGCAGACATAGGAAAGTCCTCCAACGCTGCCTCCAGTGAGTCTGAGCCCCCGTTTATACGTACCTTCAACTACCAATCAGCAATCAGCAAACCAATCGAACCTTCTAACTACATCCTAACGCTTCCTTTGTTTTCACGTTGATCACCTCCTGTTTCAAATCACCTCTTCTGCGCTCATCGTTTCTGCTGCTCTGTCAGACCGTAGTCCTCAAGCTAACCTGAACCGTAGCACTAGTTCAGCCTCCGGGATCCACCGCTCCACAGAAGACCTGCGCTCCCGGCAGTCGAGCAGCCTCGGCCGCCTGCGTGAGTCTGAACGCAACAAACACACGCATGCACACTTACGTCACTCCTACACAGCAGTGGTGGAAGGTAACTAAGTACTCATTTACTGAAGTACTGGACTTAAGTACAATTTTGAGGTACATTTTGTAGTATTTCCATTTTACTTTACAACTTTTAGACTTCTACTCCACAACGTTTACTGTGTTTGGCAGATACAGTTTTACTTTTAAGATAAAGACTTTACAGAATGAGATTATAAAATACAGGACGGGTTGTAAAAGGTTCAACTGTCCAACGCCCAAACACGTACAATTATCCAGAATGTCACCAAAAAAAAGCTAAATTAGAGGAAGGTTAAAACCAGAAAACATATTAATGAGTCAGAACTGATTTATCTGCTGACCCTTTTACTTAAAGTTGCCTCCACTGCAACAACAGAGGCAGTGAAGAAGAAAACCACTGTTAGCTAGTAAACATGGATGTAAACAAATCACAATTTAAAGTATAAAGATCAGTTTGGTGAATGTTTTATGAGGAAGGAGAAACACATTTGTGTTCATAACTTCAGTATTTTAACATCGTTGTATTTGGTACTTTTACTTCAGTAAAGGATCTGAGTACTTTTTCCACCAGTGGTACAGAAGCTCTCACTGTCTTCTCGGCTTCAGTCTGTTTCTAATCAACCCTGATCGCAGCGATCAGGGGGGGCTGCTGCATGATGTGTGTGTTTACTCACCACGAACACAACGTGTTGGACATAATGTGTGTTTACTTTAGAGATTTTGCTCCTATTGTGTGCACCTCCTGCTAATTTCTCTTGTGAATCTATCTGGCTGAAGAGGATTATGAAAGGATTTTTTCACTGTGTGGTATGTTCTTGTTCTCTTTTTGTTCGATTTTATTTGTTCCCAAATCTCCTTTATGGGGGAAAAAAAGGGAAATGAGTCATTAAGATGTAATCCCCCCTCAGAAACAACTGCTCATGGTGAAGCACACATTGTGGACATACTTGAATGTGTTCTCTGTTGCTCTTATAACCCTTTAATTGGATGAAATCTGACTCTTTCTTCAGCTATTACTGAATTAAATTCCACCGAGACACAACTGACTCTCTCTGAGGATGGCATGTGGTGTGTTTTAGATATTAAATATTACTTATTGAAGTGTGTGGTTCATTTACAGATCCTGCCCAGAGCCGAAGCATGAATGACATTTCAGACACGCCGAGCACAGACCAGGTAATCATGTGATCATGTGATCTATGTTAACAACAGCTGGTGGATTTGTGTGCATGTACACCCCATACACCCCCAGGACTCCGGCTGGAGATATTCTATATTTATATTCTTACTGTCAACAAATCCCATGAAAAGACCAAAACCAACACCTGTCAGGAGAGATGAAATAAAAGTGGACGCTGCTAACAAACTAAACTTCCTCCATCTTTGTCTCTCCGTCCAGATCAGAGATCAGCTCTGTGAACTGCCTTTCAAAGGAAAACCAGTTTTCTTCTTGCTCTAAGTGGCGGGGTCCGACATCAGCCGATGTCACATATGTCACAGTTGTTTTTGACGTGTCCGATTCTGAACTGTTAGTATCTCTGATGTTGTTCTATTGTAGCTTATTTAGCCATCAACGTTTGGATTTAAGGTTTTCAGGGGTTTCAAAGAAGGTGCAGTTCTTTTTTAAAACCAGAAAGAAACCCATCCTGCATCTTTAAAGGGGACTCCAGTGATTTAGTATTGCACTTTGAATGTTCGACGTTGGGCCTGTAGTTTGGGCAAAGCTCTGAAAACACTGAGTCCTACGTTTCCCATAATGCAATTTAACAGCCTCTCTCCATGAAATGCCCACATCCGTCAGACTCCACATCCCCAATTTGTGACCCAGACTGAGATAACCCTGATGACACTATGACATCACCGGTCTCCTTATGACGAGTAAACTGACCTTTGTGTGTAAATTGGTGGCGCGGCCCTTTAATATCTGCATATTCTACACGTTCAGCTGTGCCTACGTGTCCGAGCTGTTATTGATTTGTAATCAGCTCATCTGCCGCTGCCTGTGGGACGATAACGATGGATCATTTCAGTTCTGCTCACAGTCGACAGATGGCATGAAGTGACACGCTAAGTGTGCGTCTGTGTGAATGTTGCTGTGTTTGTGTTTTATGAAAAGCTGAGCCTGGTTTTATGAGAAGGTGTACAGAGTCGTCATAACTACTTAATCCCTCTGATCCAGGCAGCCTGGTAGCTGAGGTGGGACTTAGTTCAGTTGTGTTTGTGTGCAGATTTCTAAGCTTCTGTTGTTTCTCTGAGCTTCATTGTTTGAATCTGGACAGTTTCAGTCACTTGCTTGCCAGTTGAGTTTGTGTTTCACTGCTGTCATTGTTAAGTTTGCGTGTTTGTCGTTCGGGTAAATATCTTGACAAGAACTTCAAAGCGAGCAAGAAATGAACTCATGCATGTGACCCCCGAGGCCGGTTTAATTATTTGTTCACAGAGGCTGGCATGGCACCTCCAGCTTCCTTTGATCCGACCAATAAGCACACTCCTACAGTGAAGTACATGACATCGTTACATGTAGTATAAAAGTACAATACAGCTGCGGGTGGCAAGCGACACTTCCAGTGAGTGAGTAGATTATTCTTAGAGATGGAAATGTCTTGTTTACCACCAAGAAGTCCGGAGAGGGTGAAAGAGGACCAGTTGGTGAATTGACTCTGAAAGCAGCATTAACAGATTATGAAGAGATTTTAATTTAAGCACCCACCACTCCACTGCCGCGTGCTTCCTCAGTGAGGAGGAGGAGGAGGAGGAGGGCTGCAGCACAGTGTTGTGGGATTTTACACTGTAATTCCAAGAATTCAGTTCACTGACACACACTAACAGCTCTGCAGAGGTGGAGGAAGTATTCAGATGCTTTACTGCAGTAAAAGTACTGTCTGAGTGACACAGATATGAATCTGAAATACTGCACAGCAGTTTATAATGATGAAGAAGGATTTTACTGCTCTTGAAAGTTATTACAGCAGCAACCATTTCACCTCTGTGACAGTCGCGAAGTAAACGGCAACGGGCACGCTGTTGTCTGGCTGAGCGAGGCTCTGAGTTCACCTGGATATGTGTGGCAGTGAAATGACAATATCATCCTGTGGGAACATGAACGTCTGCACCAAATGTTCATCCATATTTGTATTTCATGACAGTCCATCCTATATTTGTCCAGACATTTCACTCTGGAAGTGGTGGAGCAAAATACTGACCAATGCTGCCATGGCTGAAACGTTTTAACGAGGAAGTTCAGCAGAAAGAAATGACGTGTTCCTGGTTTAAGGAGGAGCTGGGATCCAGCTTTGGTTGTGGCTTTTGCTGTCTGAAATCCTTTATGTCGCTCTCAGTGACGAGCCACCTGTGTAACCTCCCAGCAGCTCACATGATGTGATTAGCCTCCAACACGGTGAACGTCACTTGATCGTGGCACAGAAAGGTCGGCTGCAGCGCCTTGAACATGTGATTTTCTCCCCCTCCTTCTGTTCCTCTCTCGTCTGTCAGCTGAAGAACAAGTTCATGAAGAAGATTCCTCGTGACGCCGAGGCGTCCAATGTCCTGATCGGTGAGGTGGATTTTCTGGACAAACCCTTCGTCTCCTTTGTTCGTTTGGCTCAGGCCACGACTCTCGGAGGCCTCACCGAGGTCCCTGTGCCGACAAGGTGGGCGTCTCTCATGTCTCCCCTTTGATCTCTGTGTGTCCTCACTTTCTTGAAGCTCTTAAACTTCTCTTCTGTCAGGTTTCTCTTCATCTTGCTGGGTCCTCACGGCAAAACCAAGTCCTACAATGAGATTGGCAGAGCTATCGCTACGCTCATGGTGGATGATGTAAGTGACCCGACAGATTCATAAACATAAACACTCGATTTGTTGCTTTGATTTTATTTCTTTATTTCCTGCCAGCTGTTCAGTGATGTGGCCTACAAAGCCAGGGACCGCGAGGACCTGATCGCAGGTGTCGATGAGTTTCTGGATGAGGTGATTGTCCTCCCTCCAGGGGAATGGGACCCAAAGATCCGCATCGAGCCCCCGAAGAAGGTTCCGTCGGCAGAAATGAGGCATGTACATCTCACAACACTTGATCGACCTGTAATAACTGATGTTTGTGGCCACGTGGGGGCAGAAGGAACGAGCCCTGAACACAAGAATGACACCTTTTAAGTTGCAGATTCAGCTGATAATTCTCTGGAGGTTCAAGACTACAAGTGAACTCTTTCACATTGTTTTCACATTGTCTGAGACATGGTTTGATCGTGTCCACCTTAATGTCCACATACTGTATCTCCAGCCCCTGACGCCTTGTTCTGTCTCCATGTTTGCTGCAGGAAGTCAGTGCTGAACCTGAACGAGCTGGGTCAGATGAACGGCTCGGCCGGCGGAGCAGCTGGAGGAGAAGATGAGGAGCTACCAGCTCCTCATGAGCTTGGAGAGGAGCTGAAATTCACTGGGAGGTATGGGAGGACTGGAGAGATCTATATCACGTCACAGGGTCCAGTTACATCCTGGTTCTGTCACTTTAACAACGTGCTCAACCTTGTTTTGACAGGTTTGCAGGTGGATTATGGCTGGACATCAAACGGAAGATGCCGTGGTATTGCAGTGATATCTACGATGGCTTCCATATCCAGTCCATCTCCGCCGTGCTCTTCATCTACCTGGGCTGCATCACCAATGCCATCACCTTTGGAGGACTGCTGGGGGACGCTACCGACAATTACCAGGTCTTCACAAAGACTTCAAATGAACCAATCCAGAAACCGTCCAGTCTGACAAAAGCTGTCGTCAGCTTCACTCACGTCTCTGTCTGTCTCTCTTTTCCAAAGGGAGTGATGGAGAGTTTCCTTGGCACCGCTTTAGCAGGGACAGTCTTTTGTTTGTTTGGTGGGCAACCCCTCATCATCCTCAGCTCGACCGGACCCATTCTCATCTTTGAGAAACTGCTTTATGAATTCTGCAAGTAAGACACACACAAGTAAAAGCACACAGACGTGAACGGAACAAATAACCGGATCGGAGGTGAAGTAAGGACCTGTCGCTGTGTCTTCACAGGAGCAGTGATATAGACTACATGGAGCTGCGTCTGTGGATCGGCCTTCACTCGTGTCTTCAGTGCTTTCTGCTGGTCGTTTCAGACGCCAGCTACATTATCAAGTACATGACCCGCTTCACAGAGGAGGGTTTCTCCAGCCTCATCTCCTTCATATTCATCTCTGATGCCATTAAGAAGATGGTAGGTAACATGTCGCCATGTGGACGAACGCTTTCACACACACACACACACAGCATCTACAAATTCTACCTGAATGAAGCACTGAACACACGATAATACAAGACAAACTGGTTTGTTTTTCACAGATAGGAGCCTGGAAGTATTACCCAATCAACCGTGGCTTCAAGCCCGACTACATCACTGCCTACAAGTGTGAATGCATCGCACCAGACCAGGGTCAGTCTTCAAACTCTTTGGTTTTCTTTACATGTCCTGTTTTCTGAGTGAAATCGTTATGACTGAATGTGACCATATTTAACAGCATCCAATTAGTGAGATAAAAATATTTTCTCACCTAAAATGTTCATAAATGCCCTCTGAACTTTATTTAGAGGTGGAGCTTCTGTCCTTAAAGGAATAGTTCAACCTTTAGGGAGCGTGTTTCTCCCAAAATGTTGAACTCTTCTGTGGATGACTTGACATAATCTGACGTGACATGCTACAGCATTTGTCAATTTATCCTCATCAACATGATTAAGACATGACTTGACCCTTGTAAGATATTAGGAAAACATTAGGTCTTCATGTCCACATAAATTCTGTGTGTTATTAAGGAGATATTTCAGTGTGATTAGATGCAAATATCTGGTCTATACTCTGTGATGATTTGTGTATCCTGTCTGTTTCTGCCTCATTCCTGGATGCTGTCTGATGAAGTGAGTATGCACATGTAGACTCTGGTAGAGCACGTTTGAACTCTCGCTGCCTGTAGGCTTGAAAGATGGTTCTGAAAAGTTTAAAGCAGCTGAAAACTGACTTTCAAATCTTTTTCTTTAAAGCACTAAAGACTGAATAAGCAACAGTCAAAAGGTGCAAAAAAACATCTTCAGTTAGTGTTTATTAAGACTTAAACACTCACAACCTGACAACAGAAGCAAACAACCCCACGACTGTCATCAGGGTTCGATTTAAATGCTGCTGTGATTAACCATTAAGTTTCCATCCTAATTTAACACATATTTTAACCGAATTTCGATAAAATCGACAAAAGAAATGCTAATGAATGCGCGCCAATAGGGTGCCATTAAACCACTGCACCATTGCATGGACACACACCTGCTGACTCACCTTTTCCCAATTGAGCTCCGCCCACTTCGAACTAGAGAGAGCCCAGACAATATAAAAAGTAAAACTAACTTTGGTCATGGCGGACCCCGTCACACAGAGTACTATAGTATTAGTACTAATAGTATTCAGGAATGACCACTGGAATCCATTGTAACTTCTTTCAATCCAAACCTCCACAACAGAGCAGCTACTAACTTTAAAAAGTCACATTTCAGCCTGCAGGAAGTGAATGTTTGATAAACAGATTTGGTGAAATATTCCTTTAACACCAGCATCATTCATCCACATACTGAGACGTGAGGACAGACGAGGAATATTAAGACTCATTCCTCAACGGCCTACTGATATTTTCCTTAATCAGTTCTGGTTAATTCATATCAAACACTATACTGGATTTGACGTCTCATGTTACCCATAATTCATTTGGTTTTCTCTGTGTCCCTCTTGTGTTTTTGCTCTTTAGCATCTGCGCTGGGCTTGAACGTTTCAGCTCCACTCGCAGATGATAATATGACTCTGCTGGTAAGTGGACAGAAGACAGAAAACAACGCTCACATGAATCTTTGAGAAGAGAACTAACGAGTTGTTCTACTGTATATATGTGTATATGGCTGGACTTTGTATTTATTAAGCATCTCAGGGCAGGAAATCAGTCCTGAAACTCTCGGAGTGACACAGCTTTGGTCCTACTTTTAGAGGAAGGAGTAAAAGTATTTCATCACCTGTCTCTGCTGATGATGAGTAGAGCTCCAGAGGTGTCCCAACCCGTTAAGGACAGATGTTTTGGGAACGTTTGAGGACAGTGATTGCAAAGGTTTCTAGCCGTCAAAACCAAAAGCTCGTCCACACACGCTGCACACGTGGTCTCAGTTAAGAAGTGTTTCATGATGCACAAAGTCATAACTTGTGTTCTGTGGCTCTGGACGTCATGAATCAGAGTTAAGAAACAGGATGAATCCTCTGCTGAAAGTCAGTGTAGCAGTCCGACTTCAACCTTCAGTGCTGGTGATTCTGGGATGGTTGATGAATACGGGGCGTTACAGAGCGCCGTGGCTCCCCGTTCTGTATTGTCTTTTCTTCTGTTATCGCTTGTCTTTTCTCTCTTTCGCTTCTTCTCCACCCACCCTTCCATCGTCCCTTCTCTGCCCTGCTTCCCACCCCCTTTCTTTAACTCCCCATCCCACCCTGTCGCCCCTCTTCTCCCACCTTCCTCTTCCTCCCTTGTCCCGTCTTTGTAGTTTAACTTGACAGACCTGGACTGGAGTCAGCTGAGTAAGAAAGAGTGTGTGAAGTATGGTGGTATGCTGGTGGGGAGCTCCTGTAAGTACGTTCCCGACCTGGCCCTCATGTCCTTCATCCTGTTCTTTGGCACCTACTCCATGACTGTTTCTCTCAAGAAGTTCAAGTTCAGCCGCTACTTCCCGACGAAGGTAAGACAGCAGAAAAGATCCAAAGACTTCCATTGTTCTCCCACAAAGCTTTACTGCTGTTATAGGCTGCATGTGAAATGCTAGATCCTTGTAATGTGGCATGAAAGCAGTCCAATTTAAAGGATAAGGCTGGCGAAATTCCTTATTTACTTATTGTCAAAAATGACCAAACCAGCTGTTTGCCACCAAATGTTTATCAGCGTTCTTCTGAATATATATCCATCCATTGCAACTCTGCATAAACACTTACTGTGCTCATCAGCAGAACAGTATTACCTACATATTTCAGTTGCATGGTATTTTACTCTGAAGGTTCGATAACCCTGTTAGCAGTGGAAAAGGCTAGCTCGCTTAGCCATGTCATCAAAAATAAATACAAATGGTGTCCATTCACCCAACACACAAACAGAAATGGTTTTCATGAGAGATTCATACCTGAACAGGTGAGTATTACGTGTTTCCTTTCTTCACATCCTGCTGGAGCCCTCGGGTAACAACACTTACTGCTGCTGGTGTTACGGGGACATTATAGAATATAGAATATCACCAGCTTCATCCTTTAAAGCTGCTGAATATCTGCACGACATATCAGCAGCTTTCAATGGAAGATATATGGACTGCAGCCATCCTCCCGTCCTTCCTGTTATCCAAACCTTAAACCTCCACATCTGTACCTGTCCTGTCCTCTCCCACGCTCTCTTCTCCTCTGCTCTCCCTGAATGTGTTCCAGTTCCGTACCCTGATCAGTGATTTTGCCATCATCATTTCTATCCTGGTCTTCTGTGGACTGGATTGCCTGCTGGAGCTGGACACCCCCAAACTGCACGTGCCCACTGAGATCAAGGTCCACTCTTGCCTGAATACCGCTTTCATCTTTCTCAACCTTTTTATGTCACTGTTGGGATGCATTTCTTTCTTCAATGATGTAGTTTTTAGACATTTCTAATCAGTCATTTGATTGATCAGTGTAATGATTATTTTACAGAGTATGTCTTCTCTTTTTTCCTCTCTTCATTTCCACCTTTTTCTTGTACCGTTGGACACGTGTCCCCTCCGCACTGTCATGCTACATGTTTGTTTGTCCTCCCTTTGTCTTGGTGTGTGTGTGTGTGTGTTGGTGGACGCATAGCTGAGGAAGCTAATCAGTGATTTTGCCATCTTCATGTCAATCATGTCCTTTGTGGGTCTGGATATGTTGATGGGGTTAGACACACCCAAGCTAATCGTTCCAACTGAGTTCAAGGTATTTGATTTCTCTCTAAAATATGTGTTTTAATATGTGTATTTATACCACGTGACATTTGCTAGTAACATATGACTGCCCTTCTGCATGTGTGTTTTTTCTGTGTGCATGCTAGCAGTGGTGGAAAGTACCCAAGTACATTTACTCAAGTATAACAAGTTTATTGTAGTTAAGTTGATTATTTCCATATTTTTCTGCTACTTTCTACTTCTAATTTTTTAAAATTATTTCTAATAAAACTAGCTTTAATAGAACTGTATGTAAAGCAGTTAAAATGAGCTAACTGTGTATAAAGTAGTTAAACTAGCTAACTGTGTATAAAGTAGTTAAAATTAGCTAACTGTGTATAAAGTAGTTAAACTAGCTAACTGTGTATAAAGCAGTTAAAATTAGCTAACTGTGTATAAAGTAGTTAAACTAGCTAACTGTGTATAAAGCAGTTAAACTAGCTAACTGTGTATAAAGTAGTTAAACTAGCTAACTGTCTATAAAGTAGTTAAACTAGCTAACTGTGTATAAAGCAGTTAAAATGAGCTAACTGTGTATAAAGTAGTTAAACTAGCTAACTGTATATAAAGTAGTTAAAATTAGCTAACTGTGTATAAAGTAGTTAAACTAGCTAACTGTGTATAAAGCAGTTAAAATTAGCTAACTGTGTATAAAGCAGTTAAAATGAGCTAACTGTGTATAAAGTAGTTAAACTAGCTAACTGTGTATAAAGTAGTTAAAATTAGCTAACTGTGTATAAAGTAGTTAAACTAGCTAACTGTGTATAAAGCAGTTAAAATTAGCTAACTGTGTATAAAGTAGTTAAACTAGCTAACTGTGTATAAAGCAGTTAAACTAGCTAACTGTGTATAAAGCAGTTAAAATGAGCTAACTGTGTATAAAGTAGTTAAACTAGCTAACTGTGTATAAAGCAGTTAAACTAGCTAACTGTGTATAAAGTAGTTAAACTAGCTAACTGTGTATAAAGTAGTTAAAACTAGCTAACTGTATATAAAGCAGTTAAACTAGCTAACTATATATATAAAGTAGTTAAACTAGCTAACTGTATATAAAGCAGTTAAAACTAGCTAACTGTATATAAAGTAGTTAAACTAGCTAACTGTATATAAAGTATATAACTAGCTAACTGTATATAAAGTAGTTAAACTAGCTAACTGTATATAAAGTATATAACTAGCTAACTGTATATAAAGTAGTTAAAACTAGCTAACAGTAAAATGCTGCTCTAACATTCATGCATCAATAATATAATGTCATAATATAATCAGTCACAGGGTCATTTTATTGCGGATCAAGTACTTTTACTGTAATACTTACTACGAATTTAGCTGATAATACTAATGTGCTTTTAAGATTTTGAATAAAGGACTTTTAGTTGTAATGGAGTATTTTTACGTGTTGTATTGGTACTTGAATTAATTATCTGAATACTTCTCCCAGCACTGCATGCTATCATTTAATGTAGATGTAAAGCATTTGATTCTTAAAGATGGAGGTGTGCAGTCACCTTCTGTCCTTTCACCTGTATTTATGTATTTATTTGTCATTACTGTGTGTGTGTGTGTGTGTGTGATCAGCCCACTCGTCCTGATCGTGGCTGGTTGGTGATGCCGTTTGGTAAGAACCCCTGGTGGTGGTATCTGGCCAGCTCCGTTCCTGCTCTCCTGGTCACCATCCTCATCTTCATGGACCAGCAGATCAGCGCCGTCATCGTCAACCGCAAAGAAAACAAACTGAAGGTCTGAAGACGCAGAAGAGACGATACATGAACCCAAAGTCATGAACACAAGCTTATTTTAAATCCAACAAAAGCAGATATCAAAATATGATCAGACGTGACTAACCAGCAAGTTTATTGTTATTATATAGATGTTATCAGTAAATTTAACATCACTTTTATTATACTTGAAATGTTAAGTATATCACTGATGTAATATCTTAACATGTGTGAGCTAATTTGGTCAATTCTTCAGTAGAAAACTATTTTCTCTCACTGGCTGGTCAGAAAGCAAAGAAAAAACCTTTCTGCTTGCACACCTTTCTAAACAAACTCTCCAGTGTTTGATTCAAACAGACTAAAACGTGTGAAAGTGCCCTGAGAGATCCTCTACACCAGTCAACTGTAGTACTTTATCTCATTCTGTTTGTGTAGAAACAAGATAAGTTGATGTCAACCATAAATACAGACCGTTTCATTTATAGGAAATAATCACAATTTAAAAAGCTATATTGGTCAGAAAAATCAGAATCAGATATCACTGTCATCACTGTCACTGTGCCCACTTGCAGAAAGGCTGTGGCTATCACCTGGACCTGTTCTGGGTGGGTGTGCTGATGGCTGTGTGCTCCTTCACGGGGCTGCCCTGGTACGTAGCAGCTACTGTCATCTCCATCGCACACATCGACTCTCTGAAGATGGAGAGCGAGTCCAGCGCTCCTGGAGAGCAGCCGCAGTTCCTGGGAGTCAGGTAGGACTCTAACTGACAGTGTGTGTGTGTGTGTGTGTGTGTGTGTGTGTGTGAGTGTGTGTGTGTGTGTGTGTGAATCCTTTCCACTGTGTGCATTTAACACTGCATGATTTCATGTGTAGGGAGCAGAGGCTGACAGGCACTCTGGTGTTCATTCTGACTGGACTCTCCATTTTCCTCGCTCCCATTCTGCAGGTAAGTTAGTGGTTAGTTAAGACGCCAGCAATACATGAACAGGAAGATTATGGGATGTTTATCTTTTTGATTTATCATTCGTCGTTCACTTAAAACTCGTCCTGTCATGTTTTAACTGCTCCTCTGTGTACTTCAGTACATCCCCATGCCAGTCCTGTATGGAGTGTTCCTCTACATGGGAGTGGCCTCGCTGAGTGGCATCCAGGTAGGTCAAAGATCCTACATCCATGTTCTCCTTCTATATATATGTAATATATATACAGTATATAACCTTGAGCCTGGTTGATACTGGTTCTGGTCAACACTTATATCCTTATTTGAGAGTTTTAAACGATATACCAGCCAATTTCGTTCTTTTATACACACACAAACATTTTACAGTTAAAAAGATGCCTGTGACAGTTTCCTAAATCAGAGGGGATCTCCAGCACAACTTCACCTACATCCGAGGTGGATGGAGAAGGGAAAAACTCCAGCAACACTTGAAGTAGGAAGAACAACTTTATTGTCCGACCAACGCCGATCCTGATCCTGATCTTGATCCTGATCCTGATCCTGATCTTGATCCTGATCCTGACGAAAGCCACAAGCAAAACTGTGTTGGTCTGAAAATAAAGTTGTTCTACTACAAGTGTTGCTGGAGTTGCTTCAGACAGCTTCCTAAAGCCCAACGAACGTCCTCAATTTGCTTGCTTTGCTTCAACAGTCCAAGATGTCTTAAAATCCAAATATCCAGTTAATCATCATGAGACACGCAGGATGTCCTCACAGTTAAAAAGTAAATAACTTAACATGTTCTGTATCTTCCTCTTCCAGTTCTGGGAGCGTATCAAGCTGTACCTGATGCCAGCCAAACACCAGCCAGACTTCTCCTTCCTGCGTCACGTTCCTCTGAGACGCGTCCATCTTTTCACCCTCGTCCAGATAGTCTGTTTGGCTGTCCTCTGGATCCTGAAGTCCACCTTCCTGGCCATCATCTTCCCAGTCATGGTGCGTGTGCTACTCTGTATCTAGACCTTCTGTTAACATGTTGGATTTATTAGTTTGAAATTAAAGATGTAGACGTTGAAGAGGTGTGCAGATGTTTCCTGGTCTACCAGTCCTGGTTATTGTTATCTATGTTTCCACTGTGTGCAGATTCTGGGCCTGATGGTCGTACGGAAGCTGCTGGATCTGATGTTCTCACAACACGACTTGGCCTGGCTGGACGACATCCTGCCAGACAAAGACAAGAAGAAGAAGGAGGATGAGAAGAAGAAGAAGAAGGAGAGGAAGCCGGTAGAGCCAGAGAGCGACGAGGAGGTGAGAGAAATGTCCACAAACATGAAATGAAAGGCGGGATTACTCAGACAAACAGCTACTGTAATCTACAGAGCTGGCGAGTGTGCATCTCTGTTCTCTGTATCTACTGTGTATTTAAATGTGTGTCACTCCATCTGTTGTGGGTGTGTTGCTCCTGGGTTTGTTTTCTCTGACTAATACTGTGCTGTATGTTTCTCCTCTCTGTCCCACAGTGTTGCTGAAAAGGCACTGTACAACACTTACTACAGTCTTTTTGTTTGTCCGTCCTCCTGTCAGTGTATCAGCATACCTCTCCCACTGTTAGCGTCTGTTAGCATTTGTTAGCATCTGTGTTCCCATTGGATCCTCATCCAAAGGAAAAGAATGGCAGTAGTGTGAGGACAGTTGTCCACTGATGTTTCTGACTGAAGGATGAGGCTAACGCTATTCTATATTATTGTCAACAAACCCCATGAAAAGATCTAAATGAATCCAGTGAAATTAACCCGTGTGTCCTCATGAAATATGTGAAGCTTCTGTTCTAGAAGTAAGAAAACCTCATTCAAAATCCCATTGACATTTGTAACGATTCTAAGAACTAAAAATCCAGCTCTCAACAGTGCATCACGTCTTATATTTAGATGAGGGCTGTAGTTATTTTTGATTATCTAATAATGTTTATTCAAATTTTCTGTTTTTACTGGCCTTTAATGAACACCATTTCCCATAATCCCACAGACCATCACAAGTCAAATGTCTGTAATAATATCAGGACAACAGGGAGTGAACGCTTCAGACTTTTTTAGACGGCAAAGTCTTTAGAGTTTACATCTGCAGAGTTGGAAAAGTTACTTTGAAATAGAAGTTGCGAATGGGACAAAAGTCCACGCAGTTTATTCAAAAGATGTATTTGGATCATTGTCTCAAAACTCTGTAAACCATCATGTGGAGCAGTTTATACTCCAACGCTGCTAACAAACTATAGCTTCCTCCATCTTTGTCTCTCCGTCCACTCAAAGATCAGCTCTGTCAGGACTGTTTACTATTGGTCAGTGGGACAGAGTCACATGTCAAAGTTCACCAAAGTTGAACTCACTTCACTGTTTGTGGCCGGGCCTTTAGTCCGTCTCTCAGTCCTGTCCGACTTCCTGTCTGTGGCTTTCAGCTCACAGCCCATTGGTTCCTACTGAAGATGTAAATCTTCACAAATAAAAAAATAGAAAATATAATAGAATATAAATAAAAAACACCTCACAAATATATAGTTTTATCCAACAAACAGGAGGAAATAGTGCATCTGTTGGGGACTATTTTCAGCGGCGGATGAATCCACATGTGTTTGTGGCAGCAGGACGGTGTGTGTGGGACTGAGTCAGGATAAACTACAGTGTGTGTGTCCATGGTGATGAAGGAACATGTGACCCAGTGACACAGTGAGGCTCACTGATGAGTTTTAATAATAATAATAATAATAAGAAGAAGAAGATCATATTTTTGACAATAACAAAAATATAGAAGTAGTCTTATCCTTTAAAGTCCCAGTTTGTCCTGCATGCCAACTACTTCCTCTTTCTGTCGCTCAGCCCAACAGCTCTGTCACCCCCCCAGTGAAGATCCCCATGGAGGCCTTAGAGCCCCACACAGAGCCAGTCCCCGTCCATGTTAACCCTCCCACCCAAAACCAAACCTCTGATTGTGAGTACACCGACCCTCTCCTCCACCTCTCGTTGTGACAGTTTGATTTGTATTTGTAATTGTATTCTGTGATGCCATTTACTAAATGTGACAGATGGGGTGCTAATAGAGCTTTTAATAGATGCCTTAATAATCTTTTATAGATTTCACATTGGCTACTTTTACAAGCACACAATAATGTGACTGTGAGCAATGCAATACTTCAGTCAAATTTACATGAATTTGAAGTCAATGTTCCTATGATAATCCATCGCAGGTTTGTGTAGAGAGAATCATGGGAGTCAGCTGTTCTTTAGCGAAACAAAGTGTACATTTACGTCACACAGTCAGCTCATGGAGATTAGAAAAGATTTCAAGGGCAGACGTCAGTTAGAAAAGAGCAGAAATCATAGAGAAACTGTTCCATAGCGTCAGAAACTCCAGAGGTTACCTTTAATGTGACACAAAGAACGTGTTTCCACTGGTACAGTTTGGTGTCAAGTCCTCTCACATTATTTCCTAAATTGCAAATAATGACATTTTTGATGAGCCTGTAAACGTAGCCACTGTGTGCACGATATTAAAGATGGATGACAGGTCATCAGTGTGAAGATCATGCAACAGATTCTCTGTTTGATGGTTTTGTTCATCTTTATCATCTTTGTGTCTGTGTGTGTGTGTGTGTGTGTGTGTATTTGTGTTGAACTGTACTCGTGTTTACCTGCTTGTGTTGTGTTGTGTTGTTCTTGTTGTGTGTGTGTGTGTGTGTGTGTGTGTGTGTGTGTTTTCTCACAGGAGATGAATCCGTACTCGACAGTCACATCCGATCCAAATGAATTAGACCGCAGGTACTGTGTGCTGAAACTTCACGTGCCCTACAGTGATCTGATGTGCTCACCTGACACAAACACTGGCTGGAACAACAACACTGTCACTTTCAGACAGCCAATCACATAGTCACAGCAAACACACACTCTGTCTGTTTGTCGGAAGATGATTTTAGACACAGTGTTTTTACACTACAGGCGTGTACAGTAGAGATAATATAGGAGATCATTCAGAGCACTTGCATAGAAAGTACTGTGTACGATGCGGTGCATGAGGTCATGCAGTAAGCTGTACATACTCTAGGTCAGGGGTTTTCAAAGTGACACCGTGGGCCCCCCCCTTAGACAAAACCGAGACAACTGCGCCTCCCCCCGTCCCAGCTCTACCTTCTACAGTTCCCATAATGCTTTAGGAGACGTAAACAGTTTTACGGGTTGTCTGCAGTGTACTGATGGACGTACAGACAACTATCACTGTGAGACTGAAGGAAACTTAAAAACAGGAGGATTCTCAGGGAAGTTCTGGAGGTATGAGGAGCCTCTTTTTTTCTATGATTTCTATGCGGATTTATTCGTGTTGGACATCAGAGATAAGGAAATCCTCAGAGAGAGTAAGTCACACTGAATCTACAAATATGTGTTTCATGTCTGTGTGTTCAGATGTGACTCAGAAGTACAATTTTTATGCAAATTATGGAAATCTGAGAGTATTAAAAAACCTAAATATCCTCCATGAGCTGCGTGCCAAACTGCAATAAGTGACTTGCAGCTGTTTTTAGGACGCCTGCATGCAGCTGTCCCGTTCACCTCATGCCTCACAGTTTGAAAACCTCTGCTCTAGCTCTGCCCTTTCATTTAACACCAGTAGTCTCCTGCTGTTTATGTGTTTTAATCATTGTAGATGCTGGCATATCTAGACAGATTATTATAATCACTTCTCTCTGTTGCGTTACCATCTGACTGATGAACAGCGTCACTGTAAAAACAAGAACTCAGATGTTAGTGTCAGCATTAAGATCCCACTCTCACGGTTCACCTGACTTCAGTCTTCACAGTGTAGTCGAGTGGTCGCGTTAGCTGTGAGAGGTTACAGGGATAACATCTCAAATGTGACGTCGTCTCAGATATTTTCAACAGCAGAACTTGGAGAGAAACGTGGAGCCACAAGATAGTTATTTTACAGCTTTATTCTGATGCCTGTTGTAAATATTGTTGTGTGAGATTTTGTCTTTGAAGGCCGTTAGTTATTTCTTCTGAGGAAACTTTGACAAAGACGACATAGAGGTCTTTTCTTCTCTGTAAATCTGATCAGGTTAGTTGAATTTTAGCAGCAGAGTTGCCAGAGAATTGTAGAAGGACAGTTGTTTAATCGTGCTTAAAGGATAAGGGTGGTGTTATTTTATTACATTTTCTATCTTACTCCCAACTGATGCCCCAAATTAAACCGACTGAGACCGACAGTAAGAGCTTTGAACTGTGTAAAACACATGGGTGGATTTATTCTAGGAAATAATTCATACATAAAATGACACCAATGTTTCCCTTTAATCACCTTTATTTTCTTAAAGACGCATCATTGCGGTGGTGTGACTTTGACCGCATGTTCAAGGGGATTCATCATGAGACGATTTTGGTTGTTTCTTTTAAAAATAATTATTTCCCTGTTAAAGAGTCTCATTCCGTCTTTGACTAAAGTGTGAAACGCCGGTTTTCACCCGAGTCGTTGTTCCTGCATCAGGTTTTGTTTTGTGCTGTTATCTGTTTGGAATATGACATGTTTTTGTATATTATAGCGCTGCAACTAACAATTATTTTCATGATTGATTAGTCTGACGTTAATGTCTCGACTCTAATCGATTATTCTACTCTGTCTGATGATTCTTTTGGTCAGTAAAATGCCAGAGAAGAGTGGCCGTCACAGTTTCATCCGACCGCTCGTCCAAAACTTAAAGATATAAAGTTTATTATCGTGCAAGACACCTAAAAGAGAAAATCACCACATCGGAGAGGCAGGAATCAGTGAACATTTGGCTTTTTCGCTTGACTCAAATGATTAATCTGTCATGAGAATATTTGCTGATTAATGTTTTGTTGACGTCACTACTCGTTTAATTGACTAATTGTGGCAGCTGAAGTATATTCAGAATGATAACGAAGGAGATTATCCTGAACATGAAGCATGTGTGAAGAGATATAAAACAATCTGAACAGTGAAATTTGATATTTTGAAACATGGCTGGGAATCTTATTTCCCATGATCCCTTTGGATTCCTGCTGCTGTCTCTCTTCTCTTTCACTTTCCTTCCTGTCACTCCTTCACCGCCTGCCAGCGAGAGAGAGCTTTAGTTCTTGCTCTGCTTGACGAACGGCGCCCTCTACTGTCAGTTAACTGTCAGAGTCGAGGCTGTAAAACGTTATTTTTCCATGTAACACGCTGCACCTTCAGTGATGCAACACACGAGCACACACTGAATGTCTCAGAGAGAATGTGTCTTCAAGCTTCAGCACTGAGCATGTGTCTGTGTGTCTGTGTGTGTACACTCAGTGTCCAGTTTATTAGGTACAGCCGACAGTTGATTCAACATGTCTCTGAACATGTTAACCTTCATGAAGGAGGCTTTACTGCGGCACTGTTGAGCCGGGTGTACCTAATGAACTGGACACTGAGTGTATCTGTGAGATGGAGAGTTAAAGTGTAACCTGGCCGGTTCCACCACTGTTCCTCAGCATCACTCTGCACCTGAAGATCACCTGCCCCTCCTCACCTGCCCACTCCCAGACGAGCCTTGCCCCCGGGGACGGTCCGTCACACCTGCCGCCACGCCAGCCCGTGCCCCAGGTCAGCATCCAGGTGGAGTCAGACCTCGAGGAGTCTGGCTTCTACCCCAAGCATCACCAACAACACTGCCTTTATCCCCCCGACGAGCTGCCTCCACCTGGAACACACAGAGACCTCCACCGAAAACTGCACGCTCACTTTGGTGACTGTGCTGAGACCATCCTGTAGACACACACACACACACACACACACACACACACACAGGGAAGGTGCAAAGTGTTGCATACTGATTATAACTCATAATCTGCCTGATCTCCGTGTGTCGCTTTAAATTCAAGTCTAAGCTTACAGAAAGTGCTCGTTCACGCTTGTTAATTGGATTTTTATCCGATATAATGCAGATGTATTATAGAGCTCCCCGACCTGAGACTGTCTTAGCTCTCAGGTCATTCCTCTGTGAACCGGCAGAGAGACCGGCTCCCTGTAGTGACACTAAATAGCTGCAAAGAAACAACCAAAATGTGTTCATGACGAATGCATGAACCCTCTGAACCTCTTAGGCGTCAGTTCTGCTGATCATGATTTGTTCATCTTTGCTCTTGTTTTGTTTCTTGTGCATTTAAAGAACGGTAGAGGAGAGGGTGATTTACTTTGTGGTTTATGAGTATTCTGGATGTAAAGCCCTGAAAATGTAATAAAACAGCATTTAAAATCTGTTCATGGTGCTTTGTTTTGTTCTAACGGGCTCCTCTGACGTGAAGAGGTCAGAAAAGTTTGTGGAAATTAAACGAAATGATTCTTTTACTGTTAAAACTCTTTTAGAAGAGTTTGTAAAGTTTGAAGCTTCAGGAGGATCAATTAATTTTGTTGAAACTAGTGTTACATGTTATTTTTTGTTTCAGGAACAACGCAGATATTTCTTAAATTTACTTCCAATTCGTCGGTTTGTTTTTGACAAAAGAAAAATTTATAGTATCGAGGTTAAGAGCTGATGAACTGCAATAATTAGTCCATTAATCGATTAATCTGATTCTGACTACAATTAATCAGGAACTATTTTGATAATTAATCCTTCATTTAACAGGTAAAATGCTAAAATCATGACTGGTTCAAGCTCTTATATATGAATATTTGCTGGTTCTGTGACAAAGTATTCTGATCCTTTACTGAGGTCAAAGTAGCAACACTGCAGTTCAAAAATACAAAGTCCTGCATTCAAAATATCACTGAAGTAAAAGTATGTCAAAATGTACTTTAAGTATCAAAAGTAAAAGTACTTGGCCTCAGTGACTCGTATACTATTATACTGTATATTATATTAGGTTATTATTGCTGATGCATTAATGTTTAAACAGCATTTTACTTTCATGAAAGTACAAGTACTTTCCATTTGTACTTACAGTACTTGAGTAAATGGACTTATTTACAGTCCACCACTGATGAAAGTTAACTTTATATTAGGATTTCAGACATTTGAAGACATCATGTCAGGTTCTAGCAAAATGTGATTTTTCACATTATACAAACTGAACAATTAATTGATGAATCCAGAAAATAACCAGCCGATTATTAAATAGAAATAATTAGCAGTACAATGAAAAACATTAAAGATCAAATATCTGAATTGTATTAACATGTTGTATTCTAACACTCAGTTTATAAAGTTTTTAATCGTTCTATTAAATCTATGAATAAATTACAGCAAAATCTCAAAGTACTAAAAAAATAAAAAAAGTCAGTTATACATTTCTAGTGTCATCTGGCAGATATTTCCACAAAACACGAGTGACTTCTGTTGTGTAGATTTAATATTGTTGGAAACTCCAGTTAAGAGATAAAACATTTGTAAGAATCACAGAAACAGTGTCCAGTTGACAGTGAGAAGCCATTTTATTAGTCATGTTCAACATGTGCAACAGCAGCTGGAGGTCAAAAAGAAAACATTTCAGGTCTCAGAACGACAGACTTTTAAATGTTGGCGAACATTTATCAGTGTGGGAAACTTTAACTTTATCATCTTCACGTCATGTTTGTGTGTTTTCTGTTATCAGATGAAAATGACCTCAAATGAAGTTCTGGAAGCCAAAGATGAATTCACACTGGCTAAAGAAGTCACAAGCAAAGTGAAATTATTAAAAAGGCAATGGGAAAAAAAAATTCAGGAATGTTCAACCTTTATTGAAATAAAAAGAAGGAATGACTGACAGCTGGATCAGAAGGAGTGAACACTGGAATAGATGGCAGGCAGACGGAGATCTTCAAGCAGGGGCTGATTAGTTTCCTCCCCTCAGACGGAGCACAAGATGGAGGGTGGACTCCTTCTGGATGTTGTAGTCGGAGAGGGTGCGGCCATCTTCCAGCTGCTTACCGGCAAAGATCAGACGCTGCTGGTCTGGGGGGATGCCTTCCTTGTCCTGGATCTTGGCCTTCACATTCTCAATGGTGTCGCTGGGCTCAACCTCCAGGGTGATGGTCTTGCCAGTCAGGGTCTTCACGAAGATCTGCATGCCTCCCCTCAGACGCAAGACCAGGTGGAGGGTGGACTCCTTCTGGATGTTGTAGTCGGAGAGGGTGCGGCCATCTTCCAGCTGCTTGCCGGCAAAGATCAGCCTCTGCTGGTCTGGGGGGATGCCTTCCTTGTCCTGGATCTTGGCCTTCACGTTCTCAATGGTGTCGCTGGGCTCCACCTCCAGGGTGATGGTCTTGCCAGTCAGGGTCTTCACAAAGATCTGCATGCCTCCCCTCAGACGGAGCACAAGATGGAGGGTGGACTCCTTCTGGATGTTGTAGTCGGAGAGGGTGCGGCCATCTTCCAGCTGCTTACCGGCAAAGATCAGACGCTGCTGGTCTGGGGGGATGCCTTCCTTGTCCTGGATCTTGGCCTTCACATTCTCAATGGTGTCGCTGGGCTCAACCTCCAGGGTGATGGTCTTGCCAGTCAGGGTCTTCACGAAGATCTGCATGCCTCCCCTCAGACGCAAGACCAGGTGGAGGGTGGACTCCTTCTGGATGTTGTAGTCGGAGAGGGTGCGGCCATCTTCCAGCTGCTTGCCGGCAAAGATCAGCCTCTGCTGGTCTGGGGGGATGCCTTCCTTGTCCTGGATCTTGGCCTTGACATTTTCAATGGTGTCGCTGGGCTCAACCTCCAAAGTGATGGTCTTGCCAGTCAGGGTCTTCACAAAGATCTGCATTTTGACACTGCGGAGAGCAAACATTTAATTTTAATAAAACTGAAGTAGTAATTTTATAAAACAGATATGTTAACACTTTATTTACTTACATACTATAATGTAGGAAATAAACCTCTGGTTGTATTTGTTATGTTCTGAAGTGATCATTTAAATTGTTTTAGAAAATGTCGGGAAACTAATCTCTGATCAGTTAATCAGACTGACTGATTAATGACTACTGGCTTCAATGCTCTGCCGCTGATGTTTAAATACAAATATTATTTAACGTTAAGGAAACACAGCCTGCTAGCTTCGTCGCTTAGCTAACAGTTAGCTGACGTTGCAGTTTAATTAGGTCACAGAGACTAGTTATACTCTGGTTACTAGCAGGCCCGCGTGAATGCCAAAGATGAACTGTGTCCGGTATTTCCGCTAACGTTAACCAGACATTTCCTCCGCCATCGTAACTGCCAGCTGATGAAGCTAATAAGCTAACGTCGCTAAGGTAACCGGATGCCGCAAGAAACGTTCGGAGTTTATCGATAATGTGGCGTTAACTCGGTCACCGACTTATCCTCAACAATTTATCCTCTGTCACCGTCGATATTTCCTTATCTACTGACTTAACAGACTGAATTAAAAGCTGAATTCTGATCATGGTGGAGATTTGGCGACGTTTTCTCAGGTTAGGCCCGGCTAGCCTGTTAGCTACCAAAATAGCTGACGTGGCTAGCGATTTACTCGTTACCGACAGCTAAATTATGATCGATTAAACACCCATTACGTCACATATCGATAATTATGAAAAGGCTGTCCAGACAGGGTGACTACTCTTTAAAAAAGCTCACACTACTTACAGGCAAATTGTTCCCGCTGGTGTTTGTTACTCTCTCTTCCGGGTGCTGTCAGCTTTTAACAAACAAAGAGCAGTGGTGCGGACTTTATAGACAACAAGTCAAATATCCTTCCGCGGTTCCGCCCAGTGGAACTATAAAACTATTTTGTTATTTAAAAACACACCATGAACTTATTTTAGAAGTATTTAAACATAAATATTATCAGTAAATCACACCGACACAATAACAGCGTTTTTATAGGGGAGACAAGTAGAGTTTTTAAGACCTGCGTGAGGGTGAAAAATGACCGTTCACAGCCTGCGCGGATGTAGACGTGACACACATAGGAAGCCTTGGGCAAACAGGAAAACAGTCTGCAGTAACAATAACAAACATTATATCCTAAACATATTGTTAGGATTATTAATACTACTACTACTCATAATGGTAACACTTTACTGTAAATCAGAAAAAAGCAGTTCCTAACAGAAACGTCCCACTCAACTCAACCAGGAACAGGAGGGCGAAACTAAAATGAAGAAAGAAGGAAGAAGAAGCAATACAACACTGAGAGGGAGCACGACATGTACTTCCACTGCATTCTTTCACTCAGACTTTTGTAAAGCAAATACAAATGCACCGCTTGTGACGTTGGTGCCTGTGACAACCCTGAGAAAGAGGCTCCCCACGAGTTCTTCAGTGATCTCAGACAAACAAATAAGTCTTTCAAGTCTTGAACATCTAAAAAAGAACTACAACATGGTTAAGGCCCTCTAAGGCTCTTAAAACAAGACTGATCAAACTTTGTAGTTGGTGACAGCTACAACAATAACACATAGTTATTGATTAGTCAAGTTGGTTTTATTCATAGAGTGAAATTTGCCTCTGAGGGCTTTATAATCTGTGCAGCGTACAACCCTCAATTAAAACCTTTAAATGTTGGATTTTATGACTTTTCATCAGGACAACATTTTAATTTGTTCAGAATTACATCATTACAGTTTTACGATGTGGCGGTTGACTGTGGCCCCCCTTCAGTCCTGAAACCCAGACTAACTGAACATGTAAAGTACTGTAAGTATTGTTATGATTATTTTAGCATTTCATTTGGTCATAAACCGGAGAGCCCTCGCCTCTGACACCGAGGACATGTGATGACCTCTGTGTCCATCACTCCAGTTGTTTCTATATCTTGAAAATAAAAGTCACATTTTAATAACCACATATTCATATATTTATTGATGTATTGATTCCAGCGACCCTGTGACCTTTTCCCCCAGCGCCACCTTCATGCCTTTATATGGTCAAACAAACAGGATCCTCTGAGTCATCGTTCATAATGTTGAATCATTTTCCCAACAGAAGGAAACTTATTGATTTTGTTGACCTTTTCCCTCGTGCCAGCCTTCATTATATTCTGTCATTAACACGTCTGTAAAGCTAACGGCTAACTGGGGAGGTTATTGGCCTTTGGTGGAGGACTACGCTCCATTGACTGCTTCCTCTTCTTTTGATTTCAGATAATCACCAACACAGCATTTTGTCTGAAGTGCATATTCTGTCGCCCGGGGTCCCAACGTTTTTTTAATATGAGCTGCTCAACAATTTGATATTCATCCCTTTAGAGAAATAGAATATTTTCTAAATGTCAGCTTTAACACTTGAATTATAAAAATATATGTTCATGTGTAAAAATGCACACAGAAGTATTGAGAGTATTTATGTATTTATTGAACCTGTAGGAGTTTCAGTGGTTAATATAGTTTCCATTACAATACAGCTGTTGTGAGTTTCATACCCAGTTTATTAAGCCTGCGTCTGTGTGTGTGTGTGTGTGTGACTCAGTTCAACATGGATGATACCGTCTCCTGATGCTTCTTCTTTCAGCCACTTCTGTTTATCCAGCTGGGCAGACATGTAGCTCATCACAGAGACAGCTTCAGATCTGCACGCTTCATCTTTAACCTCCCTGCATACACAGACCGCTACGACTGACCCCTGCAGACCCCCCTGCAGACCCCCCAAAGTGACGCCTTCACAAAGCTTACAAATATTAACAGCATTCAGAGGAAAAGCAGCAAATGTTCATCTGAGAAGCTGGAACCAGAAAAGGGTTTTACACCAAAAATCACTTCAACCAGCCAAATAGTTAATTAAGTTAATTTTATTACAATAATTTGATTTATAACAAAACATCCTATTTTAAAAACTGTGTATGTTCTGTATGAAAAAATCGAACTGAAGCTGTGAGATAAATGTAGTGAAGTCAAAAGTACAATATTTCCCTCTGACATGTGGTGGAGGAGAAGTAGAAAGACTCAAGTACAAATACCTCAAATGGGTACTTAAGTACAGTACATGAATAAATGTTATTAGTTACACGATAACTAGAACATGATGATTCTCAGGAAAGTTCTGTAGTTAAAAAGAGCGTCTTGTTTCAGTGATTTGTGGATTCATGGAAGTTTATTCACAATAATAATCGCATGTTCGTCACACTGAATCTAAACATTTGTGTTCAGATTTGTGACTACTCGTGGCTATGAACCACTGTGGAGGAAGCGCCCAACCAAATGAAATTCATTAGGTATCTTTATACATGAATATCCGTGACACATTTCTGCTGCGTGTATTGGCTCAGTGGTGTGAGCCTGACCCATGCTCGTAGCTGCTTGTAGTATTAATGGTCTCCTTGTATTGCTGCACTCATTGTGTGTCTCTCTGGATAAAAGCACCAACCAAATGCCTTAAATGCAGACATAACTGTAATGTATTTCTGGCTCTGTGAATGCCTTTGGTTCATTAAACTTGTGTGGGAAGCACTCAGTTTCCTCAGAGTGCCTAATATCACCAAGCATCTGGTTAAAAGCTTCTCAACAGTTGAATTAACCGCAGCAGGAAAGCCTCTGGAAATTGCTATCGTGGCAGGAAGCATTATCTTCTTATTAGCATTCAGGATGGCAACAGAAGGAATCATTAGGACATTAAAATGGGTTGGCGGTAGGGAAACGCTTCGGGGCAGGATTTGCCTCCCACCCATCAGAGTGTATTTGCAAGACAACAGCTCTCAGTCCAGAAAAAAGTTTCTTGTCAAACTAAACAGAAGCCAAAACTGAAAGTAAGAACTTCATACTTCAAAGAAATCTTTCACGACTATTAAGCAGATTAAAATCATTGAATGTTGTTGATGCTGGAATCTAAAGCAGTGGTTCCCAACCTGAGGGTCAGGACCCTCTCAAGGGGTCGCGAGACAAATGTAATGATGATTAACAGGACAGTATTTCATGTGAATGAAAAGATTATTCAAATAAAACAACCCACTCTGTTTCAACACATCAAGGGTCAGAAGTTCGTTTTAAGGGATCATCGTGCAAAACACACGAAACACACGTCAGTGATTTCTGTGATTTCTGTCTCCAGATAAGTTGAAGTTGCCCCCTTTAAGCATTTTCTATTTTATTACATTGGAGAAAGTATAATGCTTCAAGCCGCAATCGGCTTTTTGTCCAGTACAGAGGACTAAAAAAACATTGGCTTGTGATGCCTGAAAACATCTGAAGGGCTTCAGATTCAGCAGTTTAGATGAGCACTGATCAGCAACATGGATTTATCTTCTTCATCATCATCACCTGAAAGGGATTTCAACAGTTTCCACTCGGCCTCCTTCAAATTACGTTTAATGTGCAACTAATTTGCAACAGCAGGAACAGTTATTCTATTAATGTAATGAGGAAATGTTATTAATGAAAAATGTTGATTCTCAGTAAATATATTTTTATATCTTTTTATTTTCATATAGTTTGTGCTGAGACACTCACAGCTCTCTGGTTTGATACAGAAAACGTCTGCAGTGACTTGAGACACAACATGACTGTAAAAACAGTTCAGCACTACATGAAGGTCATCTCTAGGAGACAGGGTTGATCCCTGATCTCTTCCTTTTCCGGAACACAACAGTACCGAACTAAAAACTCTACTTACTAAAATGATGCACAAACTGAACTGAGAAGCTGCAAACATAGCCAGCAAACAGCGGACATGAGGAGACACTGACTTGTCCTCACCCGAATGTGTCTGGGCTGAATACAACACCTTCATTCAACTTCAACAGGTTGAATAATGTCATAATAATTTCCAACTGAAAGCAAACTGAAAAATATTAACTGACTGATTTTGTGGCACCTTCTGACTTAAAAGTAAAACCAGAGTAGATGTTTGTTGTTGCCCTGAATGACGTTACTGTTGCTGCCTTTCAACACACTGACTTACTGTTCTGTAATCAGCGCTTCAGAGTTTTAATAGAATATACATTTTTTAATGACGTCACATTTATAAAATCCATCTTAAATCTTGAATGCAAATGAGAGAAGAATTGAATGTGTGATATGAACAGAGGAAGGACACAAAGACAGACTGAAAGAATTAACATCCGTTTCAAGTGTAAAACAAGTATTATTATTATTATTATTATTAGTTACTGTCTACATGTTCAGCACAGACCTGGACAGAGCTGTCAACAGACCAGCGACAGACAGTAGATACAACATAAATGTTGCCTTGAAAAGAAATGTGAAGTCGAAGAATTCAACAGAACGCCTCAACATTTACAAAGTATTTTGTACTTTTTATTCAAGTTTTACCATTTATTTAGGGAAACTGTTAACATCTGTCTTCTCATAATGAAAATGTACATTTATCAATCTGCATAAAACATCACATATACAGTACATCAAAATAAATACATCATCTGGTGGGTTGATTGAGCTTGTGCTCGAAGATCGGTCAGTTAACTACAGCTACGCTATTCACATCGCAACCTCCGCATTGTTTTTCATTTTGCTTTTTAATCATCAGCCGGTCCAGGACCTGGGGACTCTGAGGCCGGTCTACGACCGTCATCAATCTAACTACACGTGAGAAATAAGACATCAGCACTGCACCGGCCCTAAAGTCATAGATTTAAATACCACTTAACTACAGCTAAAGCCAGAGCCGGACCAGCGGGAGTAAAAAGCCTGGAAGGTGGCTGCAGGCAGGAGGGAGTTCGGGGACAGGAGACAGCTCACCTGATCCTGTGTCGGACTAACTGGCAAAGGAAAGAAGGGAAGCCACTGAGCTTTACTTCCCTCCTGTTATCATCATTTTGTGGCCAGAGACGGTGAATCACGAGTGTGGATGTAAATAAAAGCTAAAAATCCACCACATGCCAATTTATCCCCAAGACTCTTCAAGTTGTAATCCTTAACATTTTAGACACCTGTGGTTACCGTGGTAACAGAAAGCGCGGTTTGTTCTGTGTGTATGTATTAATAGATCTGATATGGCTCAGACCTGTCGACATGACGCCTCCAACTGTAAACAAGGTCAATGAATCCGGAGGTTTTATATTTGTAAAACTTTCCCGGAGCTGAGAAAAGGTTTTAAAGTGCGTGACAGCAGGAGAAACACTAGTGAGCATGCTCACGAATCTGCTTCATAAAAGCACGGAGACGAAAAGAAAAAGGAGAGAAACTGGAGTCTCTGTCTGAAAACAGCTTAATACTCGGGGTTGTCAGGTTACAGTGCAGCCAAACAAACGCATGTTCACTTAATAACGAAATCAATAATCTGCCTCTGATTTTCCATCATACCATGATGGTAAGATTATTTAGCTTGCTGCTCACTATGGCTGCTGCTGACTCCTCCATCGCTCCCCGAAATATTAAAAACTGAACACAGACGATCAAAATGTCTTTTGTTGACACAGTTTGGATGAACGGTCGCGGTGGGCGCTAACCTCGGTTGTGTTTCCTGTGACTGCTTCACAGTAAAAGCCGCCCCGTGTTTCGTCAGTTTACATCTTTTAATGTGAAGCAGCAGGAAATGTTGGGTTAGCATTAGCATTAGCAGTAACTTAAGAAAGCTCTGCGTGGACAGCAAACGGGGAGGCCGATACAAAATTAAAAACAGTAACACTGTTCTGTGTGAATTCCTCATACGTGTAAAAACAATTTGAATCCAGCAGATATGGCGGACCCTGCCACTATCAATGAAAACTACTATATCAAGAGGTTATGAGTTAATGTAAATACATTGAATGGCTATTCCAGAAAGAAATCTGACCATAAATAGTATCAAAAGTGGTTTGAGTTCATGAAAATCTTAAGGATTATAACTTTAAACCTCTTTCTGTTTCAAGAGACATGTGCCAGGATTCTTTCACTACATTTCTTACGATTGAGAGTTTTTTTTTAACAAAATACTAAAAAGTGCTTCAACCCCCTCATTACACACTCCTCATTCTGTGTCCTGTCCCCTCCTCCGTCCCCTTCTCCCCTCCTTTACTTCTTTTTTCAGACTTCACCCCCAACATCTGCTCTTCTCTCACCATGTTCGATGTTCTCAGATGGTCTTTGGGTCTTCCCCCTCCCTCCTCCATCTCCCTTCATCTCCCGGCGACACTGATCCACACACTGACTCGTCTCTCGTTCGTCTCCGCTCCACGTTTCCTCTCCTGTTTCCCGTCACGTCTTCAGAAGCTGTCACGTCGAAGGAGGAGAGAACGGGATCAATCAGAAGGGGCTGGACATCATCTATTTATATTTACAGCGCCTCCTTCTGGGCGGAGAAGGAGGGAGGAGAGGATGAAGAGTTAGGACAGAGCGGTCGGTCTTGGTTCAGAAATGTCTTCTCATATCGATACTTCATATTCACGAGTGTCCTGTTGACATGAAAGAGACAGAGGCAGTATGAGAATGACTATAGGTGATTACTGTGAGGGTATAGACAGTTAGCCGCTGGACACTCACCCCTCCTGTCTCGTACAGCGGGTTGTCAAACTCTGTCTCCACAGTGATCTGTCGGTAAGGGTGGGGGTAGATAAGAGGAAGCCTTAGGTTGGAGTGATATCGGCACCTAATGGACAGGATGAGGGAAAAAAACATGACGACAATTCAGTGATTCAATTTTCAGAAGTTGGTCCAGAGTGAGATTTTCAATTATTTTAAATATGCCTCTTTATATTAATATATTATCATAGATTTTTAAAATATATATATTCATATTAGATCTCAAATAATTTATAATATATATCATTTTTAGGATGAACTGTAATAACTCTGGTGATCCTCTGACTCTTCATCAGCGCCATCATCAGGTCAACATGTTCATGTGTCCAACACTTTGGTTTCTGACCAAATAAGCTGGACTGTGTTTACTGCCAAGTACCTAATGTTAGCATGCTAACACGCTACACTAAGATGGTGACCATGGTATGATATGGTCATCATAAGCTAAGCAGCTGCTTAGCTTAGCATAAAAGGCGGGGGGGGGGCTCTGGCTCTGTCCAAAGGTAATAAAATCCATCAACATGCTCCTCTAAAGATCACTAATTAACAGATTATATATGTTGTTTGTTTAATCCTTAAAGAACAGAGAGTACAAACAACCCTTTCTGGTTTTACAGGGTATTTCCTGACCAGGATCCATATCAAGGTCCTTATCATGTCCGTAGATTTTGTGCTTTAGTATCAAAAACCTTTTGCCACACAGGGCCCCCGGGGGCTCTGCGTCTGGAGCCTTGCATGTGACGGTGGGCGGTCAAAGACCTTACCGTGTGACGTAGACATAAGCGCCTCCGAGCAGCACAGACAGCAGGAGAACGAGGATGAAGACGGCCAGCGCTATGTTCCCTCCATCCAGAGTGGAGCCTGCAGTCGCCTCTGCAACTGATGGACAGCACATGAATGAGACCAGGTTAAATGAATTATAATATTATCAAGAGAAGAAATAAAACCTGTAAAAGTCCGGTCAAGGGTGGCTTAGCAAACGTAGGTGGATGCTACAGGTAAACTAATGAATACAAACAGGTGGATGGACAAACACACACAGTGGGGGATGACCTTGGCAGGCAGATGTTTGCCGATGCAGGCGGAGCAGACACAGAGAGGTGAAGTGCTTTTTATTCTTTGGTTTGTCTAGAAAACAAACTGTGGTCTTTTCAGGCCACAGCATCAGAGCACAGCAACATACACAGAGAGACTCACCTTCCAAAGCATGGTTGACAAAGCAGTCATGGTTGGCTGCAAGACATCATTCTGTCAGTCAGTGCATAGGAAAATCTGTATTTGTAACAAGGCTGCTTTGAACTGACCGTTCACTAATCCCCCCCCCCCGTACTGTTACTACGCCTGTCAAGGTTAAAATATATAGAAATGAAATTTGTGAATCCTGTGGATGTTGTACAACTGGCACAGAACCAATTCTACATTTACTTTAAGTATTCATGTAAAATATTTGAGTTGATATATTATTTTAAATGTTCTTATATTATAAGTTGTATATCCATAGCATAGCAGGAGCACCACATGGAAGAAATCAGGAAGCCATCAGAGATGAGATTATCTTCCATCAACTACGCCTTGAAAACCGCTTTTTAGTTCAAATATGTCTGAACCCCTTTCTCTTTTCTTTCTTTCTTTCTTTTGTTGTTTTTCCTTCGTTTATTCTTCACGGTTTTGTGTGACTCTGTACAAACCAAATCAAGTTGCGGAGAAAGAAATTCCATCTAAGATCATTTAAATCACAACACTTTTTAAAACAATGAGTCCTTGATTTCAGGCAGACGTGGACAAAAACAACCGAGCCAGCGACCGTCGACTGTTCTGAAGTTTCCCTGGTAACAGCTGCAGCTAGCGGGCTACCTATTGAAGCTAGAATTAATGTTCGCTGTATGAGTTGGTGGGAAAGTCCTTCTCCAGCTGACTTTTCAATGTTTTCAGTTGACTCAATCGTAAATATGCACCTGATGTTTACATATATGATGTCATGCTAACAGACTGAGGCTAAAGCTAACAGGTACCAGACAAGACATGGAAATAATGAGCGCTGTTCTTCTGATCAGTTCTATGATAAGGAAAATATAGATCAGACTATTATTTCGTTCTAACATAACTCTTTTTGGTTGCTTCGCTTACGCACATATTTTAACAGTGTGATGTCATTCTTATCGTCACAAGAGAAAAGGCTTTTAGATGAGGACTAACAATGTGTTAGTGTTAGCAGGACACAGCCGCTAACGTTAGCTTAAACTCTAGTAGCTTCCACACAGTGGGGAATTACGACACAGCGGAGGGGCTAGTTGTTATTTACGCAACCTTACCCATAAATGAATGTAGTTAGTTAATGATATGCTAATTGCCCTTGGAAGTATTGCTGGGTTACTAGGTAGTAAGCTAGTTAGCTGGGCATGCTAACGTTTCCAGCTTATGTTAGAGCAGACAAACACACTGTTTAATCAGTTCCTTACACTTTTGCTCTTGTGTTTTTGGTTTTGGAGAGGCTAATTAAAGGACACCACCCTCCAAACTGTTTAAATGCTGTCACTCGGCCTGCCCGGTTGCTAAGCTACGATGGGACAATCGCTGTTTGGGAAAGGGGTTTAGCGAACGGTCATTAGCATGCATAGGGGCGTGATCAATCTGTATCAACAAGCATGTGGCAAAAAGTCTTAATATATATATATATATATAATATTGTGTACATGCATAAATCCAAAGGTATCGAGAACAAGGGAGCGCTTCAGTCCACCATTAGAATAAAAAACACTACGTTCTGCCAAAGTCTCACCCCTGCAGAGTGGAAGTGGGCCGCTCCAAAAGGACGGGTTTCCTAGGATGCATTTAATTGCGACCTCTCCAATGAGCTCGTAACCCTGGTAACAGACAAAGGTGAGCGACTCGCCGGGCAGGTAAAGCCTCTTGGACAGGATCTGGTAGCCGTTGTCAGGGAGACCGGGGTTTTCACAGGAAACAGAATCCTCAGCTAGATAGACGGAAGAAGAAAAAAGAGGGCTGGATGGATCCTGCTGAGTTCCTCAACACGAATCAGAGGTTTTGCGTCAGAGCTCGACTGACAGATCTGACAGGCTCTGGCTGAGGTGACATGACTCATGGATAATCTCCACCCCCTCCTCCAGGTGGCTGAGGGCTGATTGGTACGGTGCATTAGCATGGCATTTACATATCAAACACTTCACACAAACATTAATATCCCTGAAAACACACACACACACACACACACACACCGTCAGTCCGGAGATGAAATGCAGGAGATGAAGCGTCGTCGTCTCTGGCATGCAGAGACGCTGTGATCTGTGTCAGCAGAGGAAAGAGAGAGCCAGGCCTTTTTTTCTTACAAGAAATCTCACAAACCCACTCATGTGAGATCGCACAGCCACAGGGAGAGAGCCTCTCATCTTCAGCTAACTGCCATGTGCAACTGTCTGTCCTGACGACCGCTTTCTGAAATCACAGGGCTGACGAAGTACCGGTAAACCACAGGACCCTTTCAGCCCGCAGGTTTGATAGAAAAAATAAATACAGCTAACTCGTGTTTTGTCTTGTTTTTGCACTTTAAAACTGTACAGACCGTCTTTCTGATACTCACAAGCACAGTGAGGGAGTCGAGACGTCCACACAGGGGTCCCTGGCTCGCGGCCGTAGCAGGTGATGGTGGCGCCGCCCTGCAGGACGAAGCCGGGGTTGCAGCTGTACTGAATGGTTGTCCCCACCAAGAGTTTAGGGTCAGACAGAGACCTGGTGGAGTGCTCCACGTGACCAGGATCTGAACAGTACATGACTGAGAACAGGACGGCAGAGAGAGGAAGGAAAACAGTTTCTCATTTATACTATTATCAGTACTTAATATTTAAAGTAAACATAAACACAACATAAGGAGAGTATGTATAACGGATGTACAGTAGATGTATAATAAGAGTGGGACTGACTCTTTTCACAGAAGGGGGGCTGTGAGCTCCAGGAGAGGTCTAACTGACAGGTGAGGGTCTCTCGTCCCACCAGGTCATAACCAGGGTCACACTGGTAGGTGATACGAGCCCCTCGCACCAGTGCAATGTGGGACGTGGTCTTCCAGCCATTCTGGATCTCTGGCAGGTCTGGGCACGAGTCGTTTCGGGAAACCTCTGAGAAAAGAAAAAAACAGGTTGATTAATGGCTCCATTATGACGTCGCTGGAGGTTCAGGTTCTGCTCCAGCGAAGCGATCAGAAAGACTACATGTGATTTCAGCATGTGAGGAAGAATCCATCGCAGCACAGAAGAGCGACGGGTCGCCTCTGTCTCTCCAGTGTTTCCACTCTGATGAGGACACTCAGTTTTAATTCAGACTCCCACTGAAACAGTCCTCAGTAACATGATTACAAGCTGTCAGTTATCTGTCACAGTTGTTGGCACTGGACATGAATCAGGAGGTGAGGAATTGTCTGACGTGGGAAGGTGTGTGCAGCACGTCTGACTTTAATGCAGGACACCAGAGTCAGCTGCTAAATGCTCCACTGTGTTCAGCAGCTCGTCTCTACCTGAGTCTGTCTGCTGCCGAGCACCTCGTGTTCGGTGGCTTCTTACAGCTTTGTCTCTGGAAACAGCTGTTGAGTCAAAACAGTAAACTTACAGGCTGTAAAACCGAAGCAATGAGGTGAAAGACGCTAAAAAGTAAGGCAGAGCTGAGGGAGCTGCTCAGCCGGGTGAGAATCTCTGAGGGTTTGTCTCTTTGAGCGACGCCTCTTGCATTACACGTTCTCGTTATTAAACTGTGAATGAGTGAAGCTTTAAAGAGGCGGTTTCAAACCCCCAGTTAACTAGATCAATTTCTGTGTGTCTTCATTTGCATGTCATTAGTTTTACTACATGAGAGAACATCCAGAGGATGGATGTTTTGCTCCTGATTCATCTGTAAGCACACACAGCTTTTATAAGCTGTATCTGAGAAGACCTCATGTCCTGATCACACAGACAGCGAAGCAGCAGGAGGCTCAGACCAACCGGCTCTGAAGATCTTTCTGAATCAAGAATTCTTCTGATCTTCGACTCAAAGTGTCCGGCTCAAACTTCCTTGCCATCTTATCTCTAAGGCCTTAAAATCAATGGAGCTGTAGAGTTCAGAGCTCCCAGTCAAATCTAATAAAGTTCACAGCCACGAGAGCAGAACAACTCTGCCTTCATGTCCATCAAGGAGCTCAAATCTTCAGTCGAGTCAGCAAAATAAAAAAGTCTAAACTTTCTTCATTTTAATTTCCACAAAATCTAAGAACCACATTTGGTTTTTGGTGAGGTGGTGGACAAACTAGTCCACTGGATCAGCACCGTGATGCTGGAGAGGCTGTGGGTATTTTGGGGTTGTCCAAAATGAACAAATACTATCAATTAAGTTCACATGGTTACATAAAGACTATTTTAAATCTTTATCAGTACTTTGTACGAGGAGATAGACCAGCTAATGTCCCCTCTGGCGACCAACTATGAACAGTATTTCAAGACCTACTTTGACATTTTGGGGAAGGCTTACAGTATTCTTACCCAGAGTCAGGTGAGAAGATCAACACCACTCTCATGTCTGTTAGCTTATCCGGCACATAACCCTCCATCAAAAACACAACTAGCTGTTTCCTCTGGTTTCCAGTCTTCATGCTAAGCTAAGCTAACCGCCCCCTGCCTCCAGCTTGATATTTAGCGTTTGAATGATACGTTTTGTTGTCAGGGAATATAACTGTGTTTATATTTTCCAACACTGTCTGAAAAATCACTTTGCACATTGAAGACATTCCTGCCAAGAAGCTGCAGTTAAATCAAATCATCTGAAGATCACCGTTATGTGCCCTCACAGACGCTTTCTCCTTTTCATTCGCACATTTACAGGCACATTTGTTGCTCTGTGGATTCTAATATCTCAAGTGTACAAAAGGCTCAAACGAAGGAAGAACAAAACAAAACCACCTCCGGTATCCACTCACACCAAAGAAAATCTAGAACATTAATAGGATTTACGCAGTTTAAAGACAGGAAAGCAGCCTGGAGAGACATATAAATAAGTAGCCTCCTGATGGGACGAGTGTGTGTGTGCAGGTTGTATGTTTAGTGATGCACTGAGCAGCGTACAGTATTGCATTACACTGTACGATATAATAGGCCTACAGGGATTTGTAAGTTGAAGGATCCTGGATCAATTATTCATTCTCTATTGACTTGGTTCTCCTTCTCGGTGCAGCCTGAATGTGTGTGGTGGGTAATTTATTCTGAGCACACACACACACATAATCAAAGAGAGTAGCCTACGTATTCATGCTGTGTCTACTTGATTTACTCCTCTGGGAGATGTGTGTGAGTTTGAGTTGTCGGGAGTGCGACAAGTAAATTGGCCAGTGTGTGTCTCAGTGCGATCCTAAATTGGAGTCAGGTGTTGGATGTGGGAAACACTGCAGATCGCTGTGAGTAAAAGGAGGAAGTGAGCTTATTTGGCTGCTTGTGTGCAGATGAGAGCCGCTGTGAGATGGTGAGACAAATAGGATGTGATTGAATAAGGGCAGGGGGAAATGAAAGGAAAGACAAATAAAGATAAGAGGAGAGAAAAGGGAAGATGAGAAGTGAAGTGGGCAGCTGGACGAGAAAAGGCAAATTCAAAATGAATGAGAGTTAACACTTCCAGATCTATAAGGATAATGCTGGTGTGATTCTATGTTTTTCTTATTGTCAACAAATTTAATGAAAAGACCGAAACAAACCAACGTCTCTCTGCTCCAAGCCCATTGGTTCCTACCAGAGACCGTGACGCCCCCCGTTACTTTGTGGACTACCGTTTTGAAGCCTCCAGTTTGGCATCTTGTTTTTTTGGAGCCAGAAGTGGCCATATTTGAAGGAGAGGGTGGAGGTGGGGATCTGAGAACCTGAGGACACTATCACACCTACCTGACTGCAGCTGGCTCCCGGCTACGCTAACAAAGTTAGCCTCTATCCTGATTGACAGGTTGCCGTGGTAGCCACTTGTCAATCACAAGGTAGCCCCGCCCTAAAGCAGACCCTGCTTTATCGTCTGTTTTACTCTAAATGGGACCATAATTTACTAAATGAACATCATGCTGTATTGAAGAGGACTTGAGACCATAAACTCATGAGGAAAATGTTCACTGAGGTAATAAATCAAGAGAGAAGTCGGCTCATTTTCTCATAGACTTCTATACAATCGGACTTCTTCTTGCAACCAGTGGAGTCGCCCCCTGCTGGCCATTAGTAAGAATGCAGGTTTAAGGCACTTCTGCATTGGCTTCACTTTTCAGACCCGGAGGTTGGTGCTTTGTTCCTACTGAAGACGTAAATATTTAAAAAACAGCTGCTCACTGTAGCTTTTATCAAACAAACAGGAGGAAATAGTGCATCTGTTGGGGACTACTTTCAGCGGCGGATGAATCCACATGTGGTGCTCTTGTGAGTATTTGGGGCAGCAGGTCGCGGTATATGTGACTGAGTCAAAATAAACTACAGTGTCATATATCAGGCTGTGATACACACACAATACTTGTTAGTAGATTTGTTGACTGTAGATTTGAAAATATAGAATATCACCAGATGTATCTTTTAATTCAGACTTCCTTATATTTTCACCCAATAAGGTGAGAATCAGTTTGAACTCTCACCCATATAGTTGATGATGAAGCCCTCTCCCTTCCCGAAGACGAGCCCCGCTGGATCGGAGTGGAAGGTGACGGTCAGGTCGGGGGTGGTGGAGGAGAGCTTGAAGGGGCTGCTTCCTCCGACGTACCGCCCCAGGATACGAGTCGTGACCTCGTCGCCGTCAGTGATGGTCAACATGTCGCTGTCGCTGATGTTCAGTCTGAAGACAGAGAGAGCGGGAAAGAAACACTGAGAGAGAGAGAGAGAAGCAGTAGAGCCTGTGGTATCAGCTCAGGACAAGTTACGATGACTCAGAGTGCAGTCATGTCGACAGCCGACTGCGTGGGAGACAAGACGACCTCAAAGGCTAAATGCTGCATTCATCCACGGGCGAAGTGTTAAACAGTCTGTAAACACAGCAGCCATGTTGTTATTGCCCCAGGGACGCTTGTTTCACCACAACGCAGACGCTTCTTAAAGATGCAGTTTGCAAGGTTTAGAAAATTGAAATATGTGTAAATATGATATGACATAAATCTGCCAAAGGACTGAAGTATGTAATTGGATTAGAGCGCGCAGAGAGAGTCGAACACATTTAATACCATAGACAAAACATTTAATGTAAAGTGGATTTTAAAAGATGGTGATACTGAACCCTCGTTATTGTACTCATTATATCTTGATTTACTTTCATTTCTTCACTTCACCTTATTTACAGTATTTGTTGAGTACTTGAGCTGTAAAATACACTGTGATTACTTGGATACTTCTAGTTTAAGTAATTCTACTGTATTATTTTGGACTGTTGCAGAGTTAAGGTTGTTATTGTTATGACTTCAGTAGTTTCCATGTCAATATAATCTCAGCACTTAAAGTTCATGTTTATGAGTCAAATTTAAAGGAATAGTACAACTATTGTCTTTCTTGTTAGATGACAGGATCCATATGAAGCTACAGCCAGCTGCTTAGCTTAATGAAAACATAAAGATGCTTCACTTCTACCAGGGCTGGAGAGTGTGTGTGTGTTTGTGTGTGTGTGTGTGTGTGTGTGTGTGTGTGTGTTGGTGTGTTTCTCACAGTTGAACATCGAGCAGCACCCGTTTGTCCTCCCCGACATGTATCGTCCAGCTGCAGTCCTCTCCCTCTCCGTACCACTCTGGCCAGTTTGGAGAGAGGATCACTCCTCCAGGACCAGTCAGGTCGCCTCCACACTGTGCTGCAGAGAGAGGACCACAGATTCAAGACGAGGAACAAAAGTCAGAAATACGGAACATTTAAAGGAACATCTTTTTTTGTTTTCCTGCCAAGAATGAAATGTCTGTACACTGAGTTCCAACAATGTGTTCTTCTTTTTAGTCTTGGGAGCAGAACAAGTAGCCTCATATAGCAATTTGAGTTCGGCTAATGATCAAACCTCACAAATTATGAACAGGTGGACTTGAAACAAGCGATTTCCGACACGTTTGTGCTGAATCTGATTCGTAACACTTGTACAAGATAAAAGCAGGAAACTGTTCCTCCATGAGCCCCGCGCTCTCTGCTTCCTGCCCTCAGTATTACCTTTGCATAGCGGCTCTGTGTCGTTCCAGTATGGATCCCTCGCACTGATGCACTCGATAACAGGGGGGCCTTGTTCCAGAGAGTGGCCCGGGTCACAGCTAAACTGAATCACAGCTCCAACACCGTACAACTGGTCCGAGGTTGTGAAGTTCCCGTTCTGGAGGTACGGCTCGTAGCAGTGGCCACGCTCGAAGGCTGGAGGAGAAACCGAGAGGACAGACGGATGGACAGAGGGACAGAGGGACAGACGGAAAGCTCAGTCCTCTTCAGATTAAAAGCAGAATGTGTCTTGCTGTGAGTGGCACCATGTGGCTTTTTGAATATGAAAGTTTCATCGTTCTCTTTGAGATACCTCTGTAACAGATGCCGAGATGACTGGTAGCTTCTCCCTCAAAACACTGTAATCACACATTAAATCTGGTTTCCACGTTTTCTCTTCACTGAGGAGGATAAACATGTTGGAAAGCATCTCTCCGTCCCTCCACAATCTCACATCGCCAGAAACCCTGAAAGCTTCGGCTCAGATTATGTTGGACGACCAGCCCTCTTCCTGGCCATCCCGCCAAAATAGACTTGGCAGTGCAGGATGTCAGCAGAAACATAGAGCCTTGCAATCATCTCTCATTTGTTTACATAATTACACTGTAATTAGAAATATAACAACACATCTAGTGTGATTAAATTGTGCGATCAGGTCTACAGCAGCTTCTGTACCTTCATAGCGGATGTTGAATCCCGTGTTGTGGTTCGGCTGATCAGTGATGAACTGGATCCTCACAGCTGGACCTTCGCTGATCACTCCCTCAAAAGGTATCTGGCCGCCGCGACCCGAGTCGAACAGCACCACAGAGCCGGCGTCCAGCCCGCTCCACAACACCAGCCTGCAGGGAGGGAAAGACTGTGAGCATGACAGGAAACTTTGGAGGGAGTTCGGCTGACACAGAAATACATATTTATATTTTTGCTTTTGAAGTTAGAAACCTTCAGACTCATGGAAACAGAGGGAACACTGTACGACCTCCTACCTGTCAGTGGGTCCCAAGGCCAGTCTCTCCAGGTGGAGGTGCAGCCTCTGGTCCTTGGGCGCCTCCAGGGACCAGGAACAGGAGCGGTCCTGGGTGGCGTTAGGCCCATGGTGGGGAGAAGGGGACAGCACCCTCCCTACTGTAGCATTCTTCACTGTTCCCCCACAAAGAGCTGCACGGGAGAGGTTTTATTCTGTTATTCCGTTCATTTATTCAGAGCTGCATTGTGATCAGTCATGTATATAATTTAATAATGGTTCTTCTCTCTCACCTACAAACTAACAAGAAAACATATTGAGGTTTCTTATACAAAGTAAAAGAAAACTCAACTCTCAACTTTTAAGCCAACGTGGACGAAAAGAGGGGAACAACTCATATTATATAAAAGTCTGTAATAAAAACCCGCAGACTCTCTCTAAAGCAACCAACAACACTCACCCCTGCAGCTGGGCACCTTCCCGCTCCACACTGGCAGGGAGGCGTTGAGGCAGGTGAGCAGCGGCTCCCCCTGCAGGTGGTAACCCATGTGGCAGTGAAAGCGAGCGGTTCCTCCGGGGAGCAGGTCCAGCACGGACACCTCCCCAAAGTGAGGCCTCTTCGGCAGTGAACAGCTCAGCCTGAAGACTGGGGGAGGAATCAGGATGTATGTTAGGACGGCAAGTACGCATCAAGTACTACTATACTACTATCACTAGTACTATTACTATTAGTAATGTTTTTATAAGGACACAACTGCTACTGTTACAGTGACAACTGCTGGAAATCATACTACTTCTACTGCTTCTACTTCTCCAGTAAATACTATAACTACTGCAGTTACAGTTTGCAGAACACATAAGAAGAATTTCAAAGGCATCACGTGATAAGAAGACATTAAGAAAACCGGCTCACCCTGCTGAGGAGGGCTGGAGCGTCTCCCTGTCCATCGCTAGGCTAAAGGCTAACGGCTAACACGTGCAGACGATCACTCACACCTGCAGGTGATCTTCCAAACAGTGTCTGAACCTTTCTGACCCTGAAGAGGACCTACGCTTGTTGTATCTTTCCAGAAAAGTCAATGAGTTACTGGCCAGAGACGCAGAGGTGTGAAAGCATGTGAGGTTTTAACAGGAACGTTGTACGGACTTTTGCAGGTTTGGGTTTAAGGACTTCTTTAAGATGAATTTGAATCCAGACTCACGTCATGTTGTGGACAATCTGATCTGGATAACTCACGAATACATGCATAGGATATACTGCATACATATATATATACATACATATATATATGATGGATATCAGACTGTGTTGTGATGCCTCTGCAACATTGTTTTTGAGACTTTCATACTAATAAAGCTTTTTGAATTGAACTGAACTACTCTGCTCGGTTCTACCTGGAGACGATGTAAAAGGATTACATGGCTGTGATTAATGGCACAGGTGGGTCTTAACACTCTGATGCTTCCTCCTTCTATGGGCTGCACACACACACACACACACACACACACACAACACACACTCTCTATATAATCTCCCATATTCTCAACCTCCTAATGAGATGAGAGCCAATTAATCAGAGCTCTAATCAGCTCATTCACACGACAGATTCAATCACCGTCTTGAGTGATTAGATGAGAAGATTTTTGATTATGCAATTAACACGTATACAAGTACAAACAGCCCCCTAATGAAGAATTCACATGTTCTGAATGTGTATAGTGTTTATGAATATTCATATCTGAGTCATGACATGTTTGAGTTTGTGTACACGTGTGTGGACACATCTGGAGGGTGGACTCACTCTGATAGTGCAGCTGGAAGACGCCCATGCTTCCCTCCGGCGTCGAGCGGTAGTACACAGACAGAGTGTTGGTGGGACTGCGGATCACCTGACCTTCAACCAGGAGCGTGTGATTGGCCAAGACCAGCAGGGCACCTCGTTCATCTGCACTCCTGATAGACAGCTGCTCACCCTCCGACAGGTTCACACTCTTCACCTGGACACACAGGAAGACACCCGTCAAAATAAAAGACAAGGAAAATACACCCCGAAATGTTTCCAGGTTATGAGTCCTTTTATTGATTTGGCTTTTCCCCCTCAGATGTTGCAGTTGTACTGTGGCTGCACAAGATACTGTAAAGGGATGTTTGTTATTACCTCCTTTTACTCTAAGAGGCTCACAGAGAAGCTTTAATCAGCTAAACTGTGATTATCACAGTCTGGATTTCATGAGTAGAAGTAGAAAGTAGAAAAGAAAAGACTCAAGTAAATTACAGTACTTGACTAAATGGGCATGATTATGAGTAAAGTGTGGAAACAAACGCTCATAATGAAGGCAAACTATTATATAGAAGGTTAAACGTGGATGAATAAACAGCTCAGCTGTAACTGAGCAGAGGACTGATCCCAGCGCTGAGTGACCAGAAAAAACAGGAGTGCAGCTCTGTGTTGGTGGTTGTCAACATTAGAGGGAAACAGAATTCATTTTGTCAGTGACTTTGGTAATAAATTAAATCTGTGTGCCGCACCAATAAAACTGTCAGAAGCAGTGAACTGAAATTAAATTCTGTGTGTGTGTTTGGGGGCTTGTTTTGCTATCTTTGTGGGAACCAATGTCAGTTTTAAACCATTGTGTTGAGGACATTTCTGAATTGTGAGGACACTTTTTTACAGTCTTCACTACTTCCAAATACTGTTTCAAGGCTATGTTAGCTAGTTTTAACTACTTTATATACAATTAGCTATTTTGAACTACTCTGTATACAGTTAGCTAGTTTAATCCAGTAGTTCCCAACCTAGGGGGTCGGGCCCCTCCAAAGGGTCACCAGACACAAGATTGGATAATTTTACATCTTTGGACTACAATCATTGAAATGAACCCATGTGAGAAGTTTAATGAGGAAATGTCTCTTTGGTGGAACTCCTAACAAGTCAGAGGAATCTGACCAGTGACCAGATGCCCAAAACACTGATTTTAAAACAGAACAAGTTTGGAAACCACTGGTTTAATATTCACGATGTGTTGTATTTTATAAGCTTCTCATTTGGTTTTTAATCTTGAAATCTTAAGCTGAAGTAAAAAGTGCAATAGTTCCCTCTGAGATCCATCTAGAGGCAAGTAAAGTACAAGTACCTCAAAATTGTACTTAAGCACAGTACTTGAGAGTAAGTACTGTGCTGTACTTGCTGAGAGTAAATGTACTTTCCACCACTGTGTATGTGATTGTGGTCGTGCCAATAAACCCTCTTTGAAATTTAAACTTTGACAAAGAGAAAGAAAGAGAGCGAGCTGTACCAACAGCTGCCACTAGGGGGCAGAGTTCAACCTGGGATCAGATCAGAGGCATCCTCATGGTCAAAAACAAACATCAACACATCACCACCTACGACATAATGATGCTCAGCATGGTAACCAGGGGCTCTGCTAACAGCGACCAGGCGCTGGTTTGACTGCAGTCCAGCTGTTTGTGTTTTTCACGGTCCAGCTGCTGATGCGTACCTGCATCTCCACTCCGTAGCCGGTGTACACGGTCACTGTGTAGGTGCAGTGTAAGAAGGCCCCGTCCGGCAGAGGGGGGTCATCAGAGGAGTCTATGTATCCCTCCGGGTCTGAGAAATTCACCATGCAGCTCGACAAAGCTGAGGAGAGAGCAGAGGAGTTTATTTTGCACTGGCCTTATTGTTTTGTTCTCAGCCCTGCCTTGTAATCCCTTTAATGTGAGTTGGACTGGAAACTCATTGGAAATCCCTGCTGTGTATAATTAATGATGGAAATTACAGGGATCAAAACGGCCTCACAGCAGACACAAGGCGCAGCAGCGAGGACTCGTGGCTGTTAACAGTGACTTGAAATAAACAATCACACTCTGTGTTCCTCTAAAGAGTTCTGGGTGAAGTATTCAGACCCCAGTAGTACCACAATGTAAAAATACTCTATCACCAGTAAAAGTCCTGCATTCAGAAGGTTACTTTAGTATTTCTAATGTATTCGTCCACTCCACCACATCTCAGAGGCAAATATTAAACTTTTTGTCTGAAATCACTGATTATTTTTCAGATTAAGATTTTACAAACAAAACACACGATTACTTTATAAAATATGATGTGACATAGAAACAGAGTCTAGTATAAAGTAGTTAAAATGCTCTGACATTAGTGCATCATTCATAATAATCCAATAATACATACATACTGTATATAATATCACAGGCCACTGTACTTTCACTTATGTAAGATTTTGAAAGCAGGACTTTTTGAGTATTTTTACCTTGTTGTATTGGTACGTGTTCTAAGTGCTGGATGTATCCAGCTTGGCTATAAAGTACAATATTAATATGTAGGTTAAAAGTGAGTAAAAAGTAGCATGAATTGGAAGTATTCAAGTAAAGTACAAGTATCCCAAAACTGTACTTAAGAAGAGAACTTGAGTAAAAGTACTTAGTTACTTTGTTCCACTGTGTGATGACGATGTTGATGAATGAATAATAATGTTCATGCTTTGAACTAAATACCTGATGGAGGTGTTTCTGTGTCCGTGTCCAGCATCGTGGCCACAGTGGTGATCTCAGCCTCCTGCTGGGGGGGCGGTGTGTGAGTGTGCGGCGGCTGGGAGTGTGTGTCTGTAGGAGGGGGCTCAGTTGGATCGCTGCCTCGGCCTGACGCTGCAGCTGATGCTGGGGGTTTTACCCTCCTCGGTAATCCCCCGCTTTGATGCTCCAGGGAATGACCAGGGAGGGAGCTGACGCTGAGTCCTCTGCCCAGAAGAGGGAGCAGGTTCTGGGGCAGAGTAGAGGGGAGGATCTCCCCTTTCTGGGAGAGAAGTCGTCCTTTTTGAGTCAGCACTGACTGTAGCACACCTCCAGCCACTGCACTGGGGCTTCTGCCTTTAGGGCTGCTTTCCTTTGTGCTCCCTGGTGTCACCGCCGGAGGCTGGATGGAGGGGGCGGCTGTGGGGACTTCTTTATCTGAAAAGATTGGAAAACACTGGAAATAAATCTTTGAAAATGCCCCGGGAGTATGACTCTGGGTGGTTCTGTCACTGTCCTGCTGGTCTTATCAGGACTGGGGTTATCTAGCCAGCACAGCCAGAGCCTGGTCGAGCTTACCTCACACACACACACACACACACACACACACTATGAGACGATGTAGTGGAGAGACAGGGCAGTTAAGCATGACAGGAGCAGAGCGAGGAGGGGGGGGGGGGGTGAAAATGCATAGACAGGCAAACCGCTCTGCCGTGCATGCTAAAATGCCATCTCCAGCAGCTTAGTTCAAAAACAGCACAGAGCAGCATTTACACACACAAACCCACACACACACATTCACATACCACCACCACCCCCCCCCCCCCCCCCCCCCGTCTTCTTGTTCTTGTCCACATACTTTACGGTGCAGCTTCACAACAGCCAGCTGAACAGTGACGGTGCTGCAGTCTCACTTTAATCTACACTTGAGTGTCATTTAAACAGTGAAAGCCCGCAGGCCGCAGGAGCACTGCTGCTGTCATCTCTACATGTCGCATTTATCAAGGAGGAAATAAGTCGGCGTCGTTAACAACACGAGCACTTTCTTCTTGTTCTGCTGTTTTTCATCTCCAGACACAACAGAAATAGCCTCTTTGATTTCCGGATGTACCTGCAGTACGCTCAATGTGTCAAACCGCCATCATCAAGAAACTCATTTCAGCTTTCACAGCTTGCAATTATTTAAGCAGCTACTCAGCAGCAGATGTTGACACACACACACACACACACACACACACACACACACACACACCTTCTAAAGACAGTGAAAACATTTGCTCTTCATGCGGCTCTTTAACTCTGCTTTTAATATTTAAGTTGTTCAAATGAGGCTGAAGAAATGTTGGTGGCATAAACGCTCAACAGAAACATCTTTGATGACGATAATTAAATGTGGTTATTGAAGAACTGTGACCAACAAATGGAGTGGAACATTTTGCAATTGGATAATAAACTTGTCGGTCCTCTAACCTCCCGTAACAAACGCAATTTGTCATTTTTACACTTTTGTGCAGATTTAAGAAAATGAGATACGTGTTAATTAGTGAGTGAGCCAGCTGTTTATCTGTTATCAGCTGTTCAGCTGGGACTAATGGGCCTGGTCAGGTTCTGGTTCAGGTTCTACTGTTAAAGCGTCCAGACCTCACATCTCTTCATACTCAGCAGCTTCTATCAGCTGGATTATTTCATTCAAGATCTTAAAGCTTTATGACCTGATGTTCTTTATTACTCTCGTAATGTTTGTTATTTGTTCTATTAGTCGCTGCTTCTGTGGTTGTCTGACTCTGTATATCGTTTGTTGTGACTATAAATCTGAGGTCTCTCTTTAAAAACAGCTCTTGGTCTCAGTGAGTCCACCTGACTGAATGAAGCAGCCATTAGCTGGCAGAGTGATATATAGAACATAAGGCTTGTTAACCCACAGCCACAGGTGAGCAGGACATTTTCAATGAAACATAGTGTGTACTCTGAATGCATGAATCTTTTATAATAACGACTTGCTCATTAGTCAGCGTGGCAGGTGAATAGACTTTTCATTTTTCAGTTCCTAATAGTAGGAGGAGAAGTTTTAATATTAACGCCGTTCTGTCAGAACATCATTTATTGCTGTGGCAAAGTTGGCGTGAAGACAAAAGCACGAGGTCAGCCGTGTCTCTGTAACACTTCCTCCAATCTTAATTAAAGCTGCTCAGCAGGAAGACGAGGCTTCACAGCACCTGAAGTAAAAGTACTCTGATTAATGATCCGACAGTGTCGTTTCACTCGTGACAAACATCATTTCTCAATCAAGTGAGTTACAGCTTCAGAGCTGAAGTCCTGCTCTCTCTTAAAGCTGCACTGATCTATATTTCTATATTTCCCACGTGATGTGACGGGGGTCATTCATAGACAGCGATCACCCGCCTCTGCAGTTCCCCTCAGCTTGGTTTAGATAATATGAAGCTTCTGCAGTCTGAGTTTTAGTGTGAAATCCTTCTGTGGAGGAATACTAACACAGAGGGGGAACTTTGTAGTAAAAAGAGATTGTTTATTTGTCAAACTCAACTTTCCAACACACTTTGACTCAGATCTTTGTTCCCCATCACGGTCCTGTTTCCATGTGACCTCTACGCTGCAGGGCTCATTTTTAGATGAATTCAACTGCAGCGACGACACATTTTGAGCTCACTAGCACCGCGGTTTGTGCCTCCCGAGTTGTACTATTTAGAAAATGACAAAGAAAACAAAGTAGAAATAATTAAAGCTGGTAGTCAGACAGGGTCGTAACAGAGTCCTGTGTTTCTACGTTAAGCGTCGGAGCAGCACATCGTTGTGGTTTTATTGTCTTTATTGTGTTGGCAGAATTTTCTAGAAAGCGTTTGGTGTTAAATTGCACATTTGCATTCACTTGATTTGATTTGTTAGACTCATCCCAGTCACCTCATTTATAATAAGAGGGAATAGGGAGTTTGAGTGTGGCCTCCGGTCTAACCCAACAGGAACATGTATAGAAACTGTTTCGTAAACTCTGTGGTTGAGTTTAAAAAGCAGAGCCTGCTGAACATATTGTATAATTAATTTCCTGTCATGTATCAAAGAAATGTGGTGACAGCTTCGATAGCTGCGCTGCCACCTGAGCTGCTCGCTTCACCCATCAGATGAATAATTAAAGCCCAGATGTTGTGAAGTCCATTAAAGCACAGATTGTGTTTAGAAACAATTTCCACCATCGCAGTTTTAAAGATTAATGCGCTCCGTTTAGCTCTGGGGTAAGACAATAGACGCGCTGATGAGGGCTGACAGACTTGTGGCATTTTTGAGGTTTGTTTGATGGAGATTTGCTGTGACATTCACTATTATGACAGCTTTAGTTTGATGGCATTCAGCTTTCTGAGAAGACTGTCAGCACAGAGACTTGTCACACGGGACGTGGATGAGACTGAAAAATGGGCGATTCAATAAAAAAAGAATAAACAATTACAATATGATGTATCTTAGAGGACAACGTCAAGGTCCTGTGTGGTTTGAGATGTGAAATCTTACTTTAAACCATTGGATCTCATTTAAAGTGCAGAGAACAGAGAACTGAGTTTGCAGATTTTTATTCCACTCCACAAAAGCAGAGCAGCTGATTTCAGTGATCAGCACCTTCAATCAGAGGGGAGGAAATAATCAGTGAAATCAGCTGCTGCTTGTTTTCCACCAAACTGCTGGGACTGCAGCATTTATACAGCTCGCGGAGAAGCAACTTTAAGAAAAAAAAAAGCACCTCGAGGAGTAACGAGGAATGATAATGCTGCAGGATAATAGTGCACCACCGACCTGAATGTTGAGCAATAAAGGTCACATGACACAACTGGGACGAGAGACGAACCACAGAGCAGATTAAACACTTTAAACCTGATAAAGTGGGATTGTCGCCGTGGCTGGAATGACTAAAGTCCAAAGTGGCGGCAGAGACCGAAACCTCCTGCCTGCGTGTGCAGAGATAGCTACCCGACCGCAGCCTGAGAATACACAAAAACAAACCACAGCGTGCTTATCATTCCTAAAAATGTGATGATTGTTTTATTCTGAAGAACGTTTCTGTCCAAACTGTCCTCCAACAGAGAAAGAAGATGAAGACGTGAACGATGTTTATGAGATTATCTTTCAAATTCTGTGTCTGTAAGACAGAAAAATGTGATAATCCCAGTTTAACTTGGTGCAGTCTGTCTCTGTATATATATATATATATATATATATATGTATATATGTTGGTGTCATGCCGCTCTTTGCATTCATTCCTCAGAATATCGTGAACTCTCTGTCCACGTGGATCAAGTCAAGTCAGTTTTATTTATAGAGATCAATATCACAAATTCGCCTCAAGGGGCTTTACAGTTTGTCCTCAGACACCTTCAGGTGAAAAACTCCCCAAAAAACCCTCAAATGGAGACGTTGTTTTCATGCAGCCAATCGAATCTTTAACGTCAGCGAGAGCCACTTACAACCAACTTACACGAACACACAGGTGGTCCCTTATCGCTGAACGAGAGACCAAGCAAACATTCAAGTTTGCAGGCTAGTTAGCTAAACAGCATGTAAACGTACCTCAGTCCATTTAGATGCTGCTGTGGTCTTTACTCTTAAATACCAAGCAGCACAAAAACGAACCAAAGATTATTTTCTACTGGTGCTTTTGTGAGTTCGATTCCTGCCGTGTCTGCACGGGTACATACATCCTCCAGGAAGTAGCCACAGCCTCACACTCTAAAGTCCGGCCTGACACCTGTTACCAGCTAACTGTCAGCCAGATAAACGGAGCATCACAGCTGTAAAAACAAAGTCTAGCTTTCAGCGGCGTTGGTGGTGACTGACGGGGATTACTGTAGCTGTATGTGTTCGCTGCAGACTGTTGGTTTCAGAAAGTTACAAAAATGAAAAATAGTCCCTTCAAACGCAGTATTTACTCCTGCTGGAGTTACATTTGCTAAAAAGTACAGTGCCCAGCTGTTTCAGGAAATTACTGGGTCGGAAAGAATTGAGAGACGGACTAACACATGGTTCTGGTCTTTTCATGGGATTGACAAGTTGACGGTTAGTAAAATGTAGAATAACACCACCCATGTCCTTATTTTTATCCATATCAACATTATGTAGCAGGTGTCATGGGGGACATCAGAGACAGGTGATGCTCTGAGCTGAACTGAGAGTTTTAACCTTCATCCTCCAGCTCATCAGGGACGTTACTGTATGTTGAACATACGGCTCAAAACTATCAGCAGGTGCAGACGTGAAAGGTCGCGGGGCGGCAGGTACTCTGAGGATCCGCCTTTTTGTTTGGGGGAGCCTTGATGTCTATCGTTTCAAAGGCCTGTAAGTCGTGCGGGGACTTCCTGGGGGGCAGTGATGTCTGGATGACCTCCCGACCACAAAGACAGGATGAAGGGGACCGCTTGCTGGTCCTTGACAGGGGAAAATGAAGAAAATGGGAGCATCTACTGTGGCTCACATTAACCAGGACAGTCGTGCCTATTTCAGGACATCAGTGGAGTACTGAGACAGTTTTATTGATTCTGAGAGTCTCCAAACAGCCCAATCTGTGGTGGCAGCCACAACAAAGACAGGTCTTTCTGCTAGACTGGCATCACTGGGGATAGTGGTGTTCGGCTCTGTTTGGAGTCTAATGCAACACATACTAAGCCATGTGAAGTTTAAGCTAACGTTAGCGTCTCTGTCCAGCCCAGAAGTGCTCACATTTAGGACATGCAAGAAATCCACTTGACCGTCTGATAGATTGTTGAAGAAATTTGCCGGATTCTAAAATGAGTTGGGGGGGGGGGCGACCAATTTGGGGTTACAAATCAAGATTCGTCCGTTCAGCGTCTGCCCAGCTTTATGTGTCCCTGACCACATCCAACCGTCACCTGAGTGATCATAATCAAAAGCCTCTTTGGTTTATGTTACACGTGGAACCATCCCCTCGTGCTATCCAGTGCCAGTCTGGGGGTCTGGGACCATCATGTCTCTGCTGTGAACCCCCCCCCCGACTGTGCAGGAAATGAACTGTGACAGAAGTGAATGGGAGGTGCACTCTGTTCCATCATTGTTGATGTGGTTTGTTATCAGATGCCATGAATATTAGATGCCAGACATCTCATTAAACTCTTGGTCGTGTTCCCCCGTCCTGCCTCCGTTTGTAGGTGCTGGTTCTCATTCTCCGTTAGTACACACTCACACACACACACACACACACACACGTCTGAGTCCTGGCAACCGTAAACACCACGTTACTGAGGCAGCGCCCCCCCCCCCCCACAGCACCCTGTTAGCACAGTGTGTGTGTGTGTGTGTGTGTTGTACGTGCTTCTCACAAATGAACTGGTAACTGCAGGAGGAAAACAAGGCGACTGTGAGTCTGTTTATTTGACTGAGGAGTTTGTGCCTCAACAGAATGAGTGCTGAGAGAGGAGACAGAACTCAATAGTCCTCAGCGACTGCACACTTTCATCGCCTCTCCGACACAATCAAGTCTGAGGCTGTAAAGAAATGTCAAAAAAGGTTTCGACGGCGCTGAAAGGGGGAACCTGATAACAATAAAGATGAGCTCCTCTGTGGTTTAGTGTGTTTTTCTGAGCCTGAAATTCAGAGAAAAGCTCATCTTTCTGTTTTCCTTCTTTTCTCTGTTTAATTTGTATTCTAGGAGTCGGTGGCTGTTTAAAGTGCTTTATCAGAGCCGAGACTGGCAGCAACTGTAGCTGGAATACATTCCCTGTCTGCCATGTCCGTTCCCCATGGAGACTCACTCTGATAACCATGCACACACACACACACACACACAGCACGACTCAGCCGTCTGAATTCACAGACAGTTTTTTGGCTGCATTAGACAGGTCAGGTTGTCATTTCAGGTGCAGGAATAACAGGTTTTGTTCTGAGCGTTTCATATCTGGTGAGCACGACGTCAGCTGACTTAATCACATTAAAGAGTAAAGTTTGTTACATCTCGGGTGTTATTTTTGATAGTTTTGACCGTAGACTGTGTATAAAGATGGACGACATGACAGCTTTCTCGATCGCCCCCTGGTGGCTGGCTGCAGTATAGCTCATAAGCCCCGCCCCCTCCGTGTTAGCGGATGGGACGTGGGCCAAACTAAAAAAGTACACACCAAATAAATTCTTCCCAAAGATGGTTTCTGTCATTTCAGGTTTGTTCAAGTGTTTTCTGATCAGTTTGGTCGAATTAGTTATTTGATGCTATAAAAACAGGGTGAAACGTCATGATTGACAGCTGAGATTGACTGTGGTGTGCTCACGAATGGGTGTATGGGCGGGACCTCGCACCGCGGCTCCGCCCCTAATCACCACTGCGTAGACTCTGACTCCATCTTTATACACAGTCTACGATGGAGACGCGTCGGCCATCTTTACATACAAGA